>NW_027397068.1:33828622-33847326 GCF_003265705.2 Callorhinus ursinus | reverse complement strand
CTTTCTTTCTTTCTTTCTTTCTTTCTTTCTTTCTTTCTTTCTTTCTTCTTTCTTTCTTTCTTTCTTCTTCCCCCCCTCATTATTCCATTAAAACAGTGTTCCTGGAAAGCTGGAATAATTTGTCAAAGTAGTTTTTTTCTGTAGCATTCATAGACATGATCATTATTTCTTTCCACTGAACTAATCATATATTCACAGGTACAAAACAGTGGTGTATATATATGGATACTAAAGAACTTCACACTTGTATTGAACACAGCTTACTCACAGGCATCAAAGTGACCATGATCGTGGACCACATATTATAATTCTCTTTAACAAGATAAGATAATAGAGGAATTTAAATCTGAATGAACCCTCAACTACTTCATAGATGATTAGCACATTGTGTAGTCTCCTTATCAACAATAAGTTAGCAAATTAGAAATAGACCTCCTCATTTCTCTACACCCTCTGTCAGTAGCAGGCAGGGCATATGTTATTAATACATCAATCAGCACATCACTGATTTGGGGGAGTGATTTGTGACGGTTGAGAAAGATTCTAAAGGAAGATGAAAGTATCTCCCACTCCTCTCCTGAAAGAAATTAAATATGCTTCAATCATTTACTCTTTGTACACCAGGGTAGTATCTACTTTGTTTGACCTTGTATCGCCAAGGCTTATTATAATGATTTTGAGACATTCTAGTTAATAATTATTTTTGAAAGAACTCATACACTGAGGACAAATTTGGAAGCAGCTAATAGATCTTCAATGCAAAGTGCTGTCATCTATGTTCAGGTTTTATATACAATGTATTAAAGAATGATTTTAAGAGATATCCAGAACTTGTTCTCAATGTCAGCAGCAAATAGATGGCTTGCAGGGTAATTTACTGCTTTATTTCCAGCCATAGTCTATGAAAGACCACACGCCTCCCACCCCCTCCAAAATCCTTATACAATCTAAGTAAAAGCAATGTAAATAAAACATTTTGACAAGTGTCCTAGCTCTCCATTCCAATTGGATATCTACCTAAAGACCCTCCTATTATAAAAAGATTGAAGCAACATTACTGTTTTACTTTTACTCTGTAGCAAAGAAAAGATTACTGCAAAGTGCTTCATTCCATGTGGGAGAAAATAATTCCATCTTGTTTATAAGTGTGTGAGAAATAGCTTAATTTTCCTTATCTGTGATTTACTAGGATGAAGAGAAAACGCATCACAAATAATAAATGTAGCAAATTATGCAATGCAATTTGTCAGAGTCTGTTTCTTGCTTCAGTTCCTTAGTTCATCCTTTCCTTAAAATGATCTATAATATTCTTCCAAGACAGATTTGATTGTGTAATGCTTACTTATGTGTTAAAATTTTGGATGGGCTTTAACTAATGTAGGGGGCCTTCTTGGACACCATGGTTCTACAATAAAAGTCTGCATATCTTTATGTTTGTACTTACTTTAGTGTATTATAAATACAACTGTCTGAGCAGGTTGAGTTTATTGGGGTTATCATCATAAAATTATTTTAATTTTCTAATACTTGCTACTAACAGTGCTCTATTCAACACTTCTTTCTTTCTCTGAGTTGTATACTATTTATGAAATCATGTTTCCATTCCAATTTCATAAAACAATATACTCAAAGATTCAAGCTACCCCTCCCACACACACAGTAATTGAATATATTTCTTTTTTTTTAAGATTTTATTTATTTATTTGAGAGAGAGAAAGAATGTGTGAACAGGGAGGGGAGGGTCAGGGATGGAGAGAGAGAGAGGGAGAAAGAATCTGAAGCAGACTCCACACAGCATGGAGTCTGATGCAGGGCTTGATCCCATGACAGGAGATCATGACCTGAGCCAAAACAAAAAGTCTGACACCTAACCGACGAGGCACTGGCACCCATGAACATATTTCTTAACCAGAAAATGTAGTATTATCTTTCTTTTCTTAATGCTCCTCCCCATCCTCACTTACACTTTATAAGTGATTCCTTGGGGATCTCCTCCCTTTCTTTAGTAAGGGGAGCCAATTGAGCCTCTGCACCTTATTGATAGGGAGGTAAAGACAAGAGCATAGCCTTTCTTACAGAATGTTATATTTACACAAAAGGGAGCCCAGGCTCCCTCTCCATTCATGTTGCTCTCCAGGTAGAGAGCTCCAAACTAGCCCACCACTCTGCCTCCACCTAAAGACTCTCATGGCTAGCATAAGGCCTCCTATATAATTCAAGGGAAAACTATCTCTACTCAAATTCTCTACACCATTAAAAAAAAAAAACAACGCAAAAACAAAAACTTCTGGGGCAGGTAGGTTTCAATCAGTATCTCCTACCACTGTTCACCTACTATAGAATCATGCCCTTCATTGTCATGGTACCCACCGTAGAGTATAAGCCAGTAAGGTTAGGGCCTGTGGCCTTTTCATCTTTATATCTCCAAATAAGTTGTAATATTAATATTATAGATTATAATAAATTCTTCTTGATTAAATAAGTGAGTGAAATTGATTCTCTGTTAAATTAGCAATTTCTTGAGATACGTTACAGTAATAACCTGGAGATGCCAGTGTCTACTATATAAGATAGTATATTAAGTGCTTTACACTTACTATTTTGAGACCTCAAAATACTCTGCAGAGAAGTTATGATTGTCATTAATTTATCATCAAATTGAGGCTCAGAAAAAATAAGTCTCCTAAGGTCTCTCTTAGAGGCAGAGTAAGTATTCACTTTTGAGCACATTTGATTCCCCAGTTTACACCACGTCAACTATAACATAAAGGCCTTCAGTGAAGTGCCCAGATAGCATTTGTTTTTAGTAAACTATACATTTACATGTTGTGTGCATATGCACACGTAAACACACAATTTTATTATACATATATTATGCTCATTATATACATACGTACATATATAATATACATGTTGTAAACATGATAAACATTGTGCAATTATGATACATTATACCTAAACAGATATAAATTACATATGTTTCTGTTTTATTTTATTATATAAGGATGTTGAAGCAATGAATAAAATTTTCTGAAAATGACCCTAGAGGCTCAATCCGGGTTGCCAAGATGTTGAGCTACCTGGGACACTCTCTTTCTCTCAACAAGAGATGATGTACTCAGGCTCAGCTTCTCAAGAAACTGAAATTTTTTCCTTCTGGCCGGGTTGACAACAATATTCTTCAGACCCAAATGTCTGCAAGAGCTGGGCAACTGACATTCCCAATAGTCTCCTGTAAATAACTAACAGCAAACATCCAAGTTTCCTGTCAGCCTATTTATTCTTCCAATGACAAACCTAATGTCTTATACTTTTTTCCTATAAGATGGGGAACTCATGGAAAGCACGGTGTCTTCACTGGAATGCCTTACTTCACAGATGCCCTGATATGATGAGAAGCTGGGGGCATGCATATTTCTATCCTGCTTCCCCTGGCTTTGAGAGAATTCCTTTTCCAAGATAATACCTATAACTTAACTGATGCTGTCGACATTATCATGAACCCTGGTGTGTGACCTGGTGAGAATAGGGAAGTGAGTTCAATGAAGAAACAATTTCAAACAATGGAGAAACAATTGTGAAGTCAGATTTAACCAAAATTTTAATGTGATAGACCCCGAAACAGTGTCTTCTCTTCCTTTTTTATTTTAATTAATCTTGCCTTTCAAAGAAAGGCTAAAATCCTGGTTTACCTTCCTATAGGTTTCCCGTCATCCTTAAAAGGCTGAAATCATAAGAAGGAAGAGGAAAAGGGGGAGGGGAACAACAAAAAAAGAGAAAAATAACTGAAACAACTACTGGAGTTCCAATAAATGTGGCTCACTACTGTTGTCATTGAGAGTCCAGTGGCCATTAATGTCAGTATTCCAAAAGAAAAATTACTCCCACTTTATCTATCAAGTCAATATCTACACAGACGAGGGAAAGCATCATAGATTGTAATCAGCAAGAAGCTCAATAAAATGTCTGAGATTCCTAAGCCACATTAATCAGATCCTTGTTTTAACTGATAATAATGCAATATATTCACAAATTGTATTGCATGCCTTTGTTATTTCAGAGATATCTTGGAAGTTTCCTTCATCACCAAATTATGGTAATTAGATGGAGATGGGGGACAGGGGTAGGAGACAATATTTACATGACTTCTAAGTCATATTTTAAAGTTTATATAAAATTTCATAATGCATCAATTAAATAAGTATATTAATGATGAGGGGGAAAAGTGATTTCATAATACCTTCATGAAAATGATGTAATATGGTTGTGTCATACGAGATACATCATTTTTTTTACCTTTCTGATTCTAGTTCTGCTATTGACTATCAGTATATGTTTCCTGCATCTCAGTCATCAAATGCCTTTAAAATATTTACATGAGAAATATCCTTTATTCACCTATTTTTTGTTTATAAGTTACTGTTTTTCCAGAATACTTTGGTGGAAACTTCACTGGTTGTGAAACCATCATTAACTGAACCATCTTGGCATCCTGCTTGATGAGGTGGAGTAATCTGAAGTCACTCCCTTCCATATACCCTCAAGTGCAAAGTCTGAATTTCCCCGAAGTGAAATGTCTCTGCTCACATAATGCCTTTCTTGAGTGCATTTTCTTCTCAGCTAGACACTTCTTTGCTAGGGGCAGTTATATTCCTGCTGAGTATGGGTATATATATAAGAAGAACAAATAAGGAATGCTCTGCCTTCTGGAAATACTTTGTTAATACTGAACAAGGAGATAAGATACAAACATTAAAATGTGATATAGGATGTCACAAGACACTAGGGCTTTGCATGGATAAACTGGTTTTGCAGACAGGGTTATAATATAACTATTTTAGAACTACGTGTGTCATCATTTTGAACAATTTCTTTGATGTTCTAGGATGAAAAAAATATCTCTCCAAAGATTCTGTGAGCTGGACTTTCCTTGATTCTTCTAAGTTGCCCCAGAGCACTAGATGTCCTGCCACTAACAAAGAAGCAGCAGATGGTAATAACAAACTGAGGGTGGGCGCTAGGCCAGGCGAAAGTGTGAGTAAGATAGATGTCTTCTTCCTCATGCAGTTTAGTGTTATAGGGAAAACAAGCAACTAAACTAACATGAAAATAAAATGATAATAAACTATAAGTAATTAAGGTCTCATCTATCCCAGTTTCCAAAGAAAAAGAAGTTTTTTATTTGCTGGGCAAAGTGATTGGGAAAGTGGTAACTGGTATCAGATTTTGGCTGTTACAATTTATTTTTCTGTTATTGTTTGTGATGTTACACTATGGTGAGATTGGCCTCTAGGTAGCAACATGAGGGTCCAACAAAACGCCCTAACATTTGATTACATAGAACACTGTGAGGAAGTAAGGAAGGGGGGGAAAATGTAACAAAAAGATGCAGTGGCACATCTCTCATTCCATAGTGACCAGAGAAGATGTATTGAGAAAATGAAGCTTAAATGTTACCTCTTATGTAAATTGGAATTAGCCAAGCAAAGTAAGGTAGCAGGCATGGATTTTTCACTCAGAATAAGTATGAAGGTCCAGGAATGATATCAATGAAAGCTTTAGATGAATGTAGTTTAATATCCAATATCTGTGTATTTTCCAGATACATTTTTCTTATTAATTTCTAGTTTGATTCATTATGGTCTGAAATACAGTTTGTATAATTTTATTCCTTTTAAATTT
This sequence comes from Callorhinus ursinus, assembly GCF_003265705.2. Lineage (NCBI taxonomy): Eukaryota > Metazoa > Chordata > Mammalia > Carnivora > Otariidae > Callorhinus > Callorhinus ursinus. Next base: position 33,841,644 of record NW_027397068.1, on the reverse strand, counting down.
GTTAGGGCTTGCCTTATAATTTATGATATCCACCTTGGTGAATATTCCATGTACATTCAAAATGAATGTGTATTCTGCTATTGTTGGCTATAACTGCTACAGGTCAATTGGATAAATTATGTTGATGATGTTATTTGGCTCTTCTAAAATCTTGTTTCTTTTTTATATCGAACTATTGGTCATGAAGAGAGGAATGTGGAAGTCTCCATGTGTAATTGTGGATATATTTACTTTTTATTTCAGCTTCCTCAATTTGTATTTCATGTCTTTTGAACTTCTGTGTAAGCATTTAGAATTATGTTTTCTAGGTGCATTTTATAATGACCAAAGTGGTCACTATTTATTCCTAATGAGTCTTCTTGTTTTGAAATTTACTTTTTCTGCAACTAACATAGCTATTAATCTTCCTTTGATTAATGTTTACATGCTTTCCCCATGCTGTTGCCTTTAATTTACCTATAGTACTATAATTTAATTTTTAAAGGCTGTATATCATTGGATATTGTTATTTTGCGTGGCCTGATAATCTTTGTCTTTTATTTTTATTTATTTATTTATTTTTTAGATTTTATTTATTTATTGGACAGGGAGAGACAAAGCGAGAGCAGGAACACAAGCAGGGGGAGTGGGAGAGGGAGAAGCAGGCTTCCCCCTGAGCAGGGAGCCCGATGCGGGGCTTGATCCCAGGACTCTGGGATCATGACCTGAGCCGAAGGCAGATGCTTAATGACTGAGCCACCCAGGCACCCCATCTTTGTCTTTTCATTAGTGTGTTTAGACTATTTGCTTTTACTGTAGTTATTGACATGGTTGGATTTTGGTTCACTATTTTACTTTTTGTTTTTTATTGTCCTCCCTCTTGATTTTTGTTCTTTTTTTCCCAACTTCCCCTCTTTTGTTGGATTATTTTAGCTTTTAATTTTAATTTATCTATTTGTGTTTTATCTTTTTCTCTTTCTATTGTTTTTAATATTTTCTCTGAGAAATAAAATATATATATCAACATTTTAAAAAAGCCTCTTCAGAGTTAATATTTTACTACTTTGGCTAAAATGTAGAAATCCTACAACTAGACAGTTCCTTCACAGCATATGTATTAGATCTACATACATGGAAATATCACCAAAAATATTATATACATATATATATATATATACAAACACATATTTTTTTGCTTTGATATGTCATTTATATTTTTAAAAGCTTAAGAAGGGAAAAATAATTTATTCTAAGATATATACCATCTCTGTGGCTTTGCCTTCATTCCATTCCAAGTTTCCCTCTGTTAAGTTTCCCCTTAGTTTGAAAAACTTTCAAGTTTTTGAGCATTTCTTTTAGATCAGTTTGTTGGTAACAAGTTCTTGGTTTTCCTTCAGCTGAAATGTCTACTTTGCTTTTTCCTGGAAGATGTTTTCCATGAATACAGAACTCTGTATTGACATTTCTTTTGTTTCAGTCCTTTGAGGATAGTGTTCTTCTGTCTTCTGCCCTCCATTTGTTCTAGTAAAAATTATACTTCCCTTATATGTAAATGGATCATTTTTTTCTGCCTCATTTCAAGATTTATTCTTTACATTTTTTTAAAGATCTTATTTATTTATTTGACAGAGAGAAAGAGCACAAGCAGGGGGAGCAGGAGAGGGAGAAGCAGGCTCCCACTCAGCAGGGAGCCCGATGCAGGGCTCGATCCCAGGACCCTGGGACCATGACCTGAGCAGAAGGCAGACACTTAACCAACTGAGCCACCCAGGTGTCCCTATTCTTTACATTTTGGGGAGGTTTTATTTTGATGATTCTGAGTGTGATTTTCCCTATATTTATCCTTTTGAGGACTAGCTAAGCTTTTGAATCTGTACATGTATGTCTTTTACCAAATTTTCAGCCATTATTTCTCCAAATATTTTTTCTGCACCTACCCTTCTACCTTCCTCAAATGTTAAAACTTTTGATGATGTTCCACAGTTCTCTGAGTCTCTGTTCATTTTTTTCAATCTTTTATTATGTGTCTCTGCTCTTCAGAGTAGCTAGTTCCAATCAGTCCATCTTGGTATTTGTTGGTTATTTTCTCTGCTACCTCTGCTCCACTATTGAACCATTCAGTGAATTTGTATTTAAATGTTATTCTTTTTAGTTATTTAATTCTCATTTGGTTTCCATTTATAGCTTCTCTTTGTCTCTTGTTGAAATATGTATTTCCACACATTTCTAGAAGCTTCATTTTTACCTCATAAAATATGGTTATAACAATCGCTTTTATAGTCTTTGATATTTTCTGCTTTTGCCATCTGCTTATATTCTTTTCTCTTCAAATTGATGAAATTTCCTTCTTTTGGATTACATCTTGAATAAAAATCATCTGGAGAATGTTGATTTGTGTGTGTTTGCATGTGTGTGTGTTTGCTGTCAATAAACATGGTTAGATTTAGAATACAAGCCTAGTCCCACCTTCTGTGTGCAGTGGTTCCAATGTCAAAGTTCAGTTTTCAAATCCATTGTTATGCTTTTTAGTTCTGCACTATACATGTACCACTCTGAGGTTAATGTAGTGGTTGGTCAGTAGTTTATATCATAGTTCAGGTCTCAAAGCCTATGCTGTGTTTCTTTGGGTCAGTTGCATGCATGTGCTGCTCAAGATTTGGTGCACTTGTGAGTCCAAGTCTTGGGCTGGTATGCACACAGAGTTAGTGAGTGAACTTCTTTAGCTCTCTCCTGGTTTTGATTTCCTGTATACTCTTGGTCTCCCAGAGGCCCATTTTCCCAGGTTATCTAGCCAGAGAATTTGGTTTATTTCAAGATTTTAACCCCTGTACTCTTATATAGCTGTGTGCAACTGGGGCTGCCCTTGAGGCAACAGAGCAAGAAAAAAGAGTGAAAAATGAATTTCCTGAAACATACTATTTCATCCTCAAGGAACCCTTTTCTTGATTCTTCTGGCCAGAGAAGTTGATTTTCTTTCCAGATTTTGGTACCCACACTATTGTTTTCCTGAAGGTAGTGCAGTTTAGCAAAGGAACTAGCGTGTCAAAGTTGAAAATTAAAGGCGGAAAAAGTAACCAAAAAACTCACCACTGATTTTGTTGCTTTTCAAGTTTAGGCTTCACTCCCCAACCTTCCTATTATTGCTGCTTATTTTTCATGTCCTTATTAGTTCTTTTTCACATCTGTCCAGAGTTTGCAGTTGTAATTAAGGGAGGAGATAGCCTGTAGTGGGCTTACCCCATCTCGACGGGCACTGGAAGTAAACAAAATGATTTTGAAGAACCTGTGAGAGATCCCAACCTCTGGTTAGGCATATGAATCTGAATCTCAAGGACTCTCACTGCGTTCAATTTGGGATTCATATATAAGTAGATGGTAATTTAATCCATAGAAGTGGCTGAGAGTACCCAGTTGGTGAGTGCAGAGTGAAGAAAGAAGAGAACAGAATCTTGGCATTTGCAACATGTACGTGACATTTGAAGAAATGGAAGCATGCAACACAAACTGAAGGGGGTGAGAGAGATATATGTGTTACAAGGAAATTACAGAGTATGAAGTCTCAACACCTATAATGTTGAATGCCACAGAAGGTAAGAAAAATGAAGTTTTGAAAAGAAAACAAAATGTTACATTCTGAAAATCTACCCAGAGATCAAGAAAGGTAACATCTGAAAAGCATCCATTTGACTTCAAGACAAAGATCCCTGGGGGGCAAGAACATAGAGCCTTTAAGGCCAAATGATAGTGATTTGACTGGTGAGTGGGAGATGAGGTAGATACTTCAAGTTTGGACAATGCTAAAATGAATTTGGCTGTGAAAGGAAGGAGGTAGGCCAGTAGCTAGAGGAAGAAGTTTTTGATGGACCGAGAGATTTCTCTCTTTTTTTTTAAAGATTTTATTTATTTACTTGAGAGAGAGCAATAGTCAGAGCCAGAGAGAACAGAGGGAGAAGGAGAAGCAGACTCCCCACTGAGCAGGGAGCATGAGGTGGGGGTCTATCTCAGGACCCAAAGATCATGACCTGAGCCAAAGGCAGACACTCAACCCACTGAGCCACCCAGGTACCCTGAGAGATTGCTTATTAAGTTTTATTTTAGTAGATGTTTTTTGTTCTTACATTAGAAGTGGCCTTAGTTGGGATGCCTGGGTGGCTCAGTGGGTTAAGCATCTGCCTTCGGCTCAGGTCATGATCCCAGGGTCCTGGGATTGAGTCCCACATGGGGCTCCCTGCTCAGTTGGGAGACTGATTTCCCTCTGTCCCCTGCTTCCCCTGCTTGTGCTCTCACTCTCTCTGACAAATAAATAAATAGAATCTTAAAAAAAAAAATGAGGTGGCCTTAGTACTTGAAAGAAAATATTAACACCAAGGAACCAGTAAATTAAAAAAAAAGTTAAAAGCAGAGAAAGGAATAAAATCCTTGAAATGGTGGTAGGAAAGGGGATTCTAAACATAGGTGAAGGTATTAGTTAAGAATGAACAAAAGGAAACTTCTCAGAATAACAGAGTAAGTTTTCCTCTAGAGCTCCCAGTGGAATTCTTGTCCTGATTTCCTTTCCTACCTCCTTACTGGCTTCTCCCAGAAGCAATTGTCTAATGAATTACTGGTATATAATTTTTTATTCCAGAGTCTGCTTCTGGGGAACACAAACTAAGACAATTATAAATGCATTTGTCTATCCCTAATTTTAAATTATTCACAGAATTCCAAATGCATCTATCCTAATGCCTATTTTGTATCTCCACTTGTTTTGTATAATAAATATCTCAAGCTTAATATGTTCAAAGCAGAGGTCATGACTTTTTTCCTACCGCCGTTCTTCTTTCAGTCTTCTTTTTAGTAATTGAGAGTATGTCCCCACTCAAGACAAATAATCATCTTTCATTTTTCCCTTCCCCTTAACACAGATCCAAACGATCAGCAAGTAGAGTTAACTTTGAGAGTTCTAGAATTTGTTAACTCTGTCTGTGTAATTTCATCTGTATTGCTACCACTCTTGCTAAGCCCCTTATAATCTTCTTCTTGTACCACCACAATCATCACCTGATTTCTGTAATTCAAGCACCTAGTTAATCTAATTCATCTAATGTTAGCCATGGAGAGATCTCTGTCAATGCCCTTCAAATCAAGTCTATGCGTCTTAGGTCATGTCAATGCCCTTCTCATGTCTATGCTTCCTTATTTTGAACTTAGAGAGAAAATTTGCTTATTAGCATGTCTATATGCAGGGTATGTGAAGTAAATGTATAACAACTGGTGGGGAAGGAACATTCACCATATATACTGGCCACAATGTGTAATGCCAAAGCAGTCCCTAATGGGGGAATATCAGTCTTACCTATGAGATGCTACAAATCCATTCTCTCCCTCATTCATTCTTTCCAATCATGCTGTCCTTCTTCCAAAGATTCCCATTGTCTAGAATCTTCCCATGGCTGCCTATTTCTTGTCATTTATGTACTGTCTCAGATAATTTCATTCTCTGTGAGGCACATTCTTTTACCAAGTTATAACAAGTCCTTACCTTGCCCTGCACAGTCACTGTCACACCTGTTTATTGCATTTCCTTCATGGAACTTAAAACTATATGAATTTTTTTTTTACATTTACTTACTTCTTCTGTTTCCCTTCACTAGAATTCAAGTTTATCAAGAATAGGGATCTTGTCTTGTATTTTCACCACTGTATCCCCAGAACCAAGGTCTATACCTGGTACATGGCACACATTTAATATTCACTCATTAAATGATTGAATGAATGAATGAATAAATATAAGAATAGATTCTTCGGAAAAGTCACTATAAAAACTGTGAAATGAAATAAATTATCAACTTAAATATCTGTATCTTCTATTTCTAGCCTACCCATGAGTTTCAGGCCTATACATCCAAATTTCTGTTGGAACACTCACCAGCAGCTACATCTCAGTATGAATTCATCTTTTTACCTCGACGTACTTTTTTATTCCCTGTCATGATATACATAAGGCACACTCATTCTGTCATGATTTGCAAAACAGCTTAAAATATGGGCTTTGAGCTTGAATTGAATAGATCCAAAACCCATTTCTGCCACTGATTACCTATGGGAAAGTTGCTTAACTTGTTTGTGGCTCAATATTCTCTTCTACAGAATGATGGTAATGAAAATACCTGTTTTATAAATTTCTTGGGACAATTGTATGAATTAATTAACTCATGTAATCTCTTGAGAACGGCAGAGGATAAGCACTCTTTAAATCATCGGTATCAGTATTTATCAAGCAAGAAATATGGAAATAACCTTAGTTCACTCCAGCTCTCTTACCTTCCCTATCTGGTTGGAACACAAAATCTGCAAATTGTGTCATCTGACATGTCCCCATCTACTTCTTTAATAAACTCTAATTGCCATTTGTATTTGCTACATATCTTGCCTACTGCAAGAACAGCTCAACTACTCCCCCTTTGCTCTATCTCTGCTTTCTTGTCTATTGTTTTTATCACACTGATCTTCCTAAAATAAAAACTGATATATGACTTCCTTGCTTATAATCTCTCAATAACTTTGTATTGCCTTCAGGAGAAAACCTAAACCTAGCATGACAAGGTTCAATTTCAACTTCTGTTTTTAACAGTTTGGGCACATCAACCTCCAAGCCACAGGCATCACAGGGCTAGTGGAATAAGAACTCCCTGGTGATAGAAGAATGCAGTGCTCTTAGCAACTGCTCATCAATAAACCATAATGAGACCTGTTAAGGACCACAGTGTGATGCACAGCCTGTAAAGTGTCAAATGCTGCTGGGCTGCTAAAGATGAAGAAATTCAGACTTGTAGACCAGAAACGTTTCTTCTTGGTGAAGAGTCCTCCCAAGGTTAATTACATAGACCTTGAAAGAAGAATTCAGTTTCCAATTCATCATGAAGTTAGATGAGATCTTGAAGGTATGGCACCAAAAGATCTGTTATCTTAATACTATTGTCCATTACAAAGGAACCGCCATACAATCCTTAAAAATTGGTCAACATTTGATAACAATATCTTCATATCTCAAAAATAATGCTTTTCTTGACAGGATTGTTTCCAACAAGGCCATGAAATAGGTGGTGTAAGAATTCACAGATTGCACATCATCCAAAATGGAGGATTCAAGATTATTTTCTTGGAGCCTGGGGGATTTTGCTAAAGTAGCTCAAGGACTGCTCTGGTTGGAGGAGTGCTGGGGTGAAGCTGAGTGAACAGGACTGCAGCCTGAGCTAATGCATCCAAGCAGAGAGGCTCTTCTCTTACCTGATTATATAAGGGATGTCTACATAAGCTTTAAACAATGGAATACAGGAAATATTGAGGATGGAATAAGGGCTGAGGTATTTCAAAAATCTTGTACTTCAACTCCTTACAACTTGTATATTTGTAACTTTTATACATTTATTTTTAAAAATAGAAATGGATTCTCAGGCTATTGCATTTTTTAAATCCACTACTCCCAGGTAAGCCTATTTACCCTAAAGTATTTTAGAAGCCCCTTAAAACAATTTAAAGGTGTCTATTGATTTTGGCATTTTCTATTGTATTACAAAGAGTGTATTTTCAGTGAACATATTGCAATCAAAATATACAACCTAAAATAATATAAAGATGTTTAGGGTGATTTGGAAGTAGTCATAACTATCTCCTAAGCCATCCATATAATAGAAAGCTGCACACAGATACCGATGCTCTGTAATTACTTAACAAACATTTCACGATATAATGCATAATCCTTAAAGTAACTTGAGGGGCTTCTGGTGTGTTATAATTGTTTTTTGCTGTAAATACCACATAAATAATTTGAAAGAACTTGATGCAATGCTACATCCTCTCTCCTATATATCTGATAGCTATTTTAAAATACATGTCTTTTTGCTAACTTGGAGTGTTACTATCAAGTATTACTATAGAATTTTTAAGAATGATTGTCTTGAGCCTTTGGAAATTATGAACTGGTACTGGAGATTTAAACATATACCTCTATATCCAGACTAGCATAAGATTTAGGGTAAAGAACATCATGTTTGAAATTTATGAAAAGTTGTCATTATCAATGAATTATTTGTGTATATAAGATGTGCATCTACAAAATACTAAGTGGGGCACCTGGGTGGCTCAGATGGTTAAGCGTCTGCCTTCGGCTCAGGTCGTGATCCCAGGGTCCTGGGATCGAGTCCCGTGTCGGGCTCCCTGCTTCTCCCTCTGCCTCTCTCTCTCTGTCTTTCATGAATAAATAAATAAAATTAAAAAAAATACTAAGTGTTATGGAAATTTGAAAGTAAGGAACAGTATGATATGGCTTCTGCACTCAAGAAACTTAAATTTTGTTTGAGGCAAAAGTTATTAAGCATGTCATAATGAGATGGTAATGATGTATTCAACTAATCACTCCATTTCTAATCTGTCGCTGCTGTGCGTTGATGGGCAATCATTGATGGAGTCTACCACAAATTCATGCTACCTGGAATGAATAAGCTTTCAATTATCCTTGCCAAATATTTTATGCATCTCTTTCCTATCACATTCCCTGAAGATTATTCCCAGTAGCCCCTGATTTTTAATAGCTTTGAGTCTTAACCCCAAACGCTTCCATTTGGGGATCAGATCACCTGTGGTGCATGGCAGAAAAAGATCAAGGCCATTCAACAAATGTTTCAATTTACTCCTTAAAGCTGAAACAAACAAAATACTCCTTTTCTTCATGTTTATCTGCTTCTTTCCTGGTGGAAGGATAGGCCAAATTTTTGTTCAGGTGAATATTTTCACATGCACCTGATATATACTACTCCTTCTCTCTAAGATTTGATTGATCATTTTTTCCCTGTCAGATCCTTCAGCCCTTTCTTATCATTTGGGTCCTTCCTTATTATCGGAAAACATGCTTGGGTTGTAGCTGTACTAAATCTGCCCAAACAGAAGTAATCCCAAAGTCATAAATAAACAATACTTTTCCTTCTAAAACAATGGCCATTTTCCTTTTATAACCACATTTCTTGAAAAATGATCTACCTGTCAGCCCCACTTTATCGCCATTCACTCTTCACTCTGCACTTCAGTTTCTTCCTTAGCCATTATACCGAAAATCTTCTCTTGAAGTTTACTAAGGTCTTACTAATAATTCTACGGGAATTGTGTTAAAGATCATAGGTGAAAGCTAAAAGCCACGATGATATTTATTTTGTGAATATCTGCTTTTAACCTATGTAATCTTGTAATAAAAATGAGCAGAGTATAACACATTAGCCTTTAATAAATAGGTGCTGAATTGAATGAAATAAAATTGTTTATCTATGAAATCCAAGAAAACCTCAAAAAAATCAAATCAATGATCCTAGCTGAATTTTCTGTCACTTTAACTTTAGTGTAGCATTTGGCACTGTTGAACCATAACCTTCTCCTTGGAATTTTTTTTCTATTGACTTTCATGAAATTACTCACATTCTATTGGCCAAAACAGGATTTGGCAGAATGCACTTACTTAGTAAGAATTGATGGGCCAAACTGAGATGGCCAGTGAAGCAAGTGCAGCCTTTGTGGATAGACCTGGAAATCAGAAGGACTTGTGTACGGTAAAGACAAAGTTAAGCAGGTGGTGAGAGTTGTCAGGTGGACATTATGGAGGTGGTCCGTCAACAGAGGACTATCCCAGCATGTACACTCAGCATGGCAAATGACGCTCAAGAAACAGGCAGATGGTTGAAAATCAGAGATGATGCCCACACTCAGCATCAGAAAGTAAAACATCAGGGAATCTCATCTCCAGGCACACACTTCATTCTAGAGAAAGTGAGATAACGTTCTTGGGATCTTGGAATATATTATCAAGAGAAGGACTCATGTTCAGGTCTCAGTTTTTCAATTGGGAATAGACCAAAGAGCATAATTAACAGACATTTGACTTAAAGACATGAGCTCTAGGATGAGGCTAACCAGGCACTCGTCTTGGGGAGAAAAATTAAGAGAAAGTCAAAATATTAATTAAATAATAGTTTAATGCAATGTTTTTAATCAAATTAATGCAAAGATTTATGATGAAAAATTATTAAAGTTTTAAATTGCTACTCTCACTCAATTTAGCTAACATAGCAGATACTAGAAAGCCTAGGCACCTAACTGCCAAATAATTGTTAAAAATAATAAATACTCTAAGTGATAAGAAGAAAAAGGCATTTCTGGATTTGTGAAGGCTGGAAATAGTTTGGAAGTAGGAACTGACCTGGATTTGGAAGGAGAGGCAGAATTGGCCAGTACTGAAAGCAGTAAATACAGTCATGTTTCGTAATTATGACAAACAACCTGTAAAAAAAGATGGAATCAGTTTTATTCACCTGATTTTCTCTTGAAGACAGCATCGTATGTGTTTGGAAGAATTATTTTTTGAAGAATTACTTTGATTAGTATCATAGGGTGAGGATTAGAGTTTAAAGACATATTTTGAGTAACAAGATATGATTAATCAAGGGACTTACATAAAGTATTTAACAGATAGTCTTTTATTTTAATACTGGCAAAAAAAATAAACCCACATATAAAAATCATCCTCCCAAGTGCACAGTACAATACTGCTAGGCACATGCCCATTGTGCAACCAACCCCCAGAATATCCCTACCCTGTGTGAAAGTATATCTTCACTGAACAGGCAAGAGTTCTCCTCTCCCTCCATTGCTCCAGCCCTTAACTGAAAGTCTTTGTTTTGAAGATTAAAGATGGGCTGAAGTAACATATGACATTTGGAGATAGGAGCTGGATAGATCTAAATCTCCTCTCTGCAGTAGAGGAAAGTGGAATCAGAGAGCAAGATAACTAAAAGCAGTAAACCTGGGGGCTGTATTGTCTAAGGGCAGAAAGAGGAATCTTGGTTTGGGGATTGCACAGGGAGGGGCAATTGAATGAAGGAAAGCTAATTTTTTGTTATTTGATCTAAACTGTAATATGCCTCTTACATGTCCCTTAAAATATCATCAGCAATCGCCAGTAATGCAAGGGGGAATTTATTTTATTTTATTTTATTATGTTATGTTAATCACCATACATTACATCATTAGTTTTTGATGTACTGTTCCATGATTCATTGTTTGCGTATAACACCCAGTGCTCCATTCAATATGTGCCCTCTTTAAAACCCATCACCAGGCTAACCCATACCCCCACCCCCCTCCCCTCTAGAACCTTCAGTTTGTTTCTCAGAGTCCATAGTCTCTCATGGTTCATCTCCCCCTCTGATTTCCCCTCTTCATTATTCCCTTCCTGCTATCTCCTTCTTTTTTTTTTTTTAGACATTTATTTGTTTCAGAGGTACAAGTCTGCAATTCAACAGTCTTACACAATTCTCAGTGTTCACCATAGCACATACCCTCCCCAATGTCTATCACCCAGCCACCCCATCTCTCCCATACCCCATCTCTCCAGCAACCCTCAGTTTGTTTCCTGAGATTAAGAATTCCTTATATCAATGAGGTCATATGATACATGTCTTTCTCTGATTGACTTATTTTGTTCAGCATAACACCCTCTAGTTCCAGCCACTTCGTTGCAAATGGCAAGATTTCATTCCTTTTGATGGCTGCATAATATTCCATTGTATATATATACCACATCTTCTTTATCCATTCATCTGTCAGTGGACATCTTGACTCTTTCCATTGTTCGGCTATTGGGGACATTGCTGCTATAAAAATCGGGGTGCATGTACCCCTTCGGGTCCCTACATTTGTATCTTTGGGGTAAATACTCAGTAGTGCAATTACTGGATCCTATGGTAGCTCTATTTTCAACTTTTTGAGGGGCCTCCATACTGTGTTCCGCAGTGGCTGCACAAGCCTGCGTTCCCACTAATAGTGTAGGAGGGTTCCCCTTTCTCCACATCCCTGCCAACATCTGTCATTTCCTGACTTGTTAATTTTAGCCATTCTGACTGGTGTGAGGTGGTATCTCATTGAGGTTTTGATTTAGATTTCCCTGATGCTGAGCGATGTTGAGCACTTTTTCATGTGTCTGTTGGCCATTTGAATGTCTTCTTTGGAAAAATGTCTGTTCATGTCTTCTGCCCATTTCTTGACTGGATCACTTGTTCTTTGGGTGTTGAGTTTGGTAAGTTCTTTATAGATTTTGGATACTAGCCCTTTATTGATATGTCATTTGCAAATATCTTCTCCCATTCTGTCAGTTGTCTTTTGGTTTTGTTGACTGTTTCCTTTGCTGTGCAAAACTTTTCATCTTGATGAAGAACCATATGATCCTCTCAATAGATGCAGAAAAAGCATTTGACAAAGTACAGCATCCTTTCTTGATCAAAACTCTTCAGAGTATAGGGATAGAGGGTACATACCTCAATATCATAAAAGCCATCTACGAAAAACATACAGCGAATATCATTCTCAATGGGGAAAAGCTGAGAGCTTTTCCCCTAAGGTCAGGAACGTGGCAGGGATGTCCACTCTCACCACTGCTATTCAACATAGTATTAGAAGTTCTAGCCACAGCAATCAGACAACAAAAAGAAATCAAAGGCATCCAAATCGGCAAAGAGGAAGTCAAACTCTCACTCTTTGCAGATGATATGATACTTTATGTGGAAATCCCAAAAGACTCCACCCCAAAACTGCTAGAACTCATACAGGAATTCAGTCAAGTAGCAGGCTATAAAATCAATGCACAGAAATCAGTGGCATTCCTATACACCAACAACAAGACAGAAGAGAGACAAATCAAGGAGTCGATCCCATTCACAATTGCACCCAAAACCATAAGATACCTAGGAATCAATCTAAGCAAAGAGGCAAAGGATCTGTACTCAGAAAACTATAAAATACTCAGGAAAGAAATTGAAGAAGACACAAAGAAATGGAAAAACGTTCCATGCTCATGGATTGGAAGAACCAACATTGTGAAGATGTCAATGCTACCTAGAGCAATCTACACATTCAATGCAATCCCCATCAAAATACCATCCACTTTTTTCAAAGAAATGGAACAAATAATCCTAAAATTTGTATGGAACCAGAAGAGACCCCGAATAGCCAGAGGAATA
>NW_027397068.1:33827067-33828222 GCF_003265705.2 Callorhinus ursinus | reverse complement strand
AAGAATGAAGGGGAGTAAGTCAGAGGGGGAGACGAACCAGGAGAGATGATGGACTCTGAAAAACAAACTGAGGTTTCTGGAGGGGAGGAGGGTGGGGGGATGGGTTAGCCTGGTGATGGGTATTGAGGAGGGCACATTCTGCATGGAGCACTGGGTGTTATGAACAAACAATGAATCATGGAACAGTACACCAAAACAAATTATGTAATATATGGTGATTAACATAACAATAAAAAATTTTAAAAAAAGGGTGTAGGAAGTCTTTTTGAGCTAATGTAGCTATAGACTAAACAATTCTGATACCCCTCCTTCCATTTTTTCCCATGAAATTGCTGAAAAACTGACATTTGCACTGAGAACTAAAGAGAGACATGGGCCAGTATTTGGGACACTTATTTTACTTACATTGTGGATGGTGTAAATTGTGAAACACTTCCCTAGACTATGGCCTTGGGCTCCACTCTTGAAGCAGAAGGAGACAGGTATTTATAATGGAAATGGACAAAGACATTAACACTTTCCTACCCTTTGTCACTACCTCGGGACACATTAACACACTGACTGGAAAATTATATACTTGCCTTTTGCTATGTTGTAACATTTTATGAACCAGAAAAAAAATCTGCTACCTCTTCTTCCAGGACTTGACCTACCTGGGTATAACACAGATGAAAGAGAAGAAAACCAGAAAAGACGCACTGACACCAACATGTTTAGTTTAAGGGAAAATTGAAAACAAGAAAAGAGGCATGAAAAAATATGGGAACAATGCAGTTGAGGGTGTAGATTTTCATGCCCTGAAGTTGACTCCACCGTCAGTACCCTTAACTTAGGATATCTGACTGATCATATGAATCAAGAAAGATTTTTCCTTTATCCAGCAGCCTCAAAGCAGATTATTGATGCTGAAATATTGCAAGTGGACTGTACTCATTAACCTGAACTATTTTGTAATGCAACATATGAAAATATTGAGTAAAAGATATTGATAAGGAATAAATCATTCCACCTCTCCAATCAGTAACAAACTGATGAAATCTGGAAAACCTCTTTTCGATTTAAGGCTAAAAACAAAACGAGATGCATAATAACACAGGAGCCTTGAAAGATATTAAATCATGAAAGAAAAAGAAAGAAAGAAAGAAAGAAAGAAAG
>NW_027397068.1:33777558-33826967 GCF_003265705.2 Callorhinus ursinus | reverse complement strand
AGAAAGGTAGAAGGAAGAAGGAAAGGGAAGGAAGAAAGAAAAGAAAAAGAAAGAGTTTGATGAAAAAAGGAACACATTCCTGAAAATAATTTTAAGAATACAAGCCAAATAAATGTACTTTAAAAAATGTCTTTGTCCAAAAAGAGTTCACAGGTTTTTAATGGTAAATATCCCATACAACATTAAGTGCTAGGACACAATGGAGCAACATCTATTCAGAGAAAAATATTGTGACCCAAGAATTTTGTATTGAACCAAAATGTCAGATGTGTATAAAAGGACAGAAGACATGACTCAGAATATAAAAAACTTCTATGCATATTTTTAAAAAGTCTACGCAAAGATCAAACATAATTTTAAAGTAATTGAAGTCAGGAACTCATGAATGAAAGCTTATTATTCCATTGTATAGGTATAGAATAGGTAATTAATCTCATGTTGCTGAGGCTAAAAAAATTAAATTAAATTCAACCTTTCTGAGAAGCATCTGTTTTACCATAGTTAAGGCCTGGATTCTGACACTAGGCTTCCTGGGTTCAAATTGGGCATGAACTATTACTAGCTTTACAACTCTGACAAATCTGACAAACAGAAATATAGTAGTTTTCAAATCTGATAAACAGAAATATAATAGTACCTGCCGCAATGAGTTGCCTTGAAAGTTATGTATATAAAATTTTATGTCTGGCACATAGTAAGTCCTTGATAAATGATAGATACTGTTATTGTTAGCTCTATAGATATTCTATTTTTTTCATTATTATAAATAATATTTGATTCACTTGGTATGTCTCTTTATATGGATGCCATTATTTCCCCTGGACAAATTCCTACAAGTAGAATTTCCAGGTCAGAATATGTGAACATTTCAAAGGCTTTTTGTTTGTTTTGTTTTTGTGTTTGTTTTTAACACTGTCATGGCTTTATTCAAAAACACTTTATTCAAAGTTTTTAAGGAGAGTTTTGAGGAATTTAACATACTATATACATACTGCCATACAAAGAGCATTAAAATAGGACCAAAAACTACAAAATATAAAACCCACCCTTACTTATTTGCATGAAAATGCTACCCACAAAGCTAGATATGTCTTTTTTTTTCTTTCAAGGTTTATTTAAATTCAAGTTAGTTAACATATAGTGTAGTATGAGTTTCAGGGATAGAATTTAGTGATTCATCACTTGCATATAACACCTAGTGTTTATTACAAGTGCCCTCCTCAAGGCCCATCACCCAGTTACCCCATCCCCCCACCTCCCCTCCAGCAATCCCGTTTGTTCCCTATAGTTAAGAGTCTCTTACGGTTTGCCTCCCTTTCTGTTTTCATCTTATTTTATTTTTCCTTCCTCTCCCCTGTTCATCTGTTTTGTACTTAAAGTCCACGTATTTTGGCTACTGTGGATAGTGCTGCTATAAACATTGGAGTGCATATGCCCCTTCGAATAATTATTTTTGTATCCTTTGGATAAATACCTAGTAGGGCAATTACTGGGTTGTAGAGTAATTCTATTTGTAACTTTTTGAGGAACCTCCATACTGTTCTCCAGAGTGCCTGCACCAGTTTGCATTCCCACCAAGAGTGTAAGAAGGTTCTCCTTTCTCCACATCCTCACCAACATCTGTTGTTTCCTGAGTTGTTAATTTTAGCCATTCTGACAGGTATGAGGTGGTTTTTCAAAAGCTTTTAAACTTTTAATACTCTTACCCACTGAGTATATGAAAATATATGAAGGATAAATTTTCCTTTCTTCCATTTGAAGATGATTCCTCTAATTTAAGTACAAATTTGTGATTAATAGGCAACATTAGTATGTTATTATTTAAATTTTTAGTTGTGAAGCTGATATTTTTGTACAATTAGTAGCAACTTATTTTCTTTTGTGAATTACCTGTTTCTTCAGGATATGCATTGGTATTTTGCTTGCTGATGAAGAAGTCTAAAGTTATCTTTCAAAAAAAGAGAACCATATCATTAAAGTAATAATTATGTAGTAATAGATTGGGTATATAACAGTGGATTAAATTAACAAAGCCTGAAAAATATTAAGATAAACTTCTTATCCTTCATGATGGAAAATCATAATTATCATATTGTCTTAACTATAATAAGCAAAATATAGTCAAATAAATCAGAAAACAAAACAAAACAAAAAGAGCAAGGAAGTTAAACAAAGGAGAACTAGAAAATTTGCCTGAAACATGATGACATAAATTCAAACATCTCAGAGATGACAGTGAATTTAAATAAATTAATCTTATATTAATTGGCTAAATTTTTTAGAATCGGTTTTGAAAATAAAATGATCCAAGTACACAATGTTGAAAAGAGGCCAAATTAATATCACATCATCACAAGTTACAGAAAAATTAAAATTATACTTGAATTCTGAAGAAAAACTGAGAAAATTTTATTTAAAAAGGGAAAAATGAGAGGATAATTTTCATCTAAGCTATTTTTAAATGTTTAAGCTTAAACCATTTTCTTTTTAACTTGATACTGGAATAAAAGTAAAAAAAAAATAGATCGAATAGTCTCTCTATATAAGCATACCTATGTAGGGTGCCTGGGTGGCTCAGACGGTTAAGCGTCTGCCTTCGGCTCAGGTCATGGTCCCGGGGTCCCGGGATCGAGTCCCATGTCGGGCTCCCTGCTCCTTGGGAGCCTGCTTCTCCCTCGGCTTCTCTCTCTCTCTCCCTCTCTCTCTCCCTCTGTCTCTCGTGAATAAATGAATAAAATCTTTAAAAAAAAAAACATACCTATGTAAGTGTATATAATTAAATAAATCTAAAAATTGAGGAACTGATTATTCAATAAACTGAGTATTTGGGAGAAAAACCAAGTTAGCTGTCTTGCAACTCATACAACACCCAAAACAGTTCCGGGCCATTTAAACATTTTTAAAAGCAAAAAAAAAAAAAAAAATGTAACCACACAAACTAGAAAAAAAATAGAAATGATTTTTCATTGATCTTATCTTACAGTGCAAAAAAATTTTTTTCTAAGCCTACAAAGAAAGATAGAAATTATACATGTGTACATCACTCAACTTGGCACTATAAAAATAACATCATTTCAATGCAGAAGAATACCATAAATAAGTTATAAGGTAATTTAAAAACTAGGAACATATGGGCCACAAATATGATAAACATTGGGTTAGTGCCATATATAAAGGAATCCTCAAATAGATGGGAAAGCACTAATAAACCAATATAAAGGCCATGAACTGATAATTCCCAGAATGTTCGTGCTCATTAGTAATGAAAGAGTTTAAAATTAAAGCCGCAGTGGCATTGTTTCAATATGAATTGGTTAAAAATTAAAAACTTATAATTGTCAATATGGCTGAGGAGAAGATGAAGTAGTCACTCTTATGCCCTCATAGTGAGAGTGTTTGTTGTAAGAACTTTGAATGGTTGGAAAACATATGTTAAGAGCTTTAATAATGTCTTCAACTGACCTGGCTATTTTTTCCTGCAATTTTTCCTAATGAAAAAAATTAGGCACAGATGTATATATGTGACCTTGATATATAACAACATTTATCGGATTATTATGTATAAAAGCAAATATTAGGAACAATCTCAATAGATCCTTGGTAAATAAATTATAGAACATAGTTATAAAAGAAAACTAAGTATCATTAAAATTATATCGGAATAGTATTCCATCACATGGTAAAATGTTAATTATGTAATATTTAGTGAAAAAATTTGGAGTTTTCACCCAAAACCATATATATAAATATGTATCTGGAGAGCAAAATGGAAGAGATTATTTCAATATAGGAATAATCATTTTTGAAATGTGAGGTTTTAAATAATTTGTCTTCTTCTTTATACTTTCAGTAATTACCCATAATTGCCATGTAATACTTCTATTATCAGAAAAAAAAGTAAAATAAAATACAAACATCAGGAAATAAAGGCAACATGCAATGGAAAGGAGAGCCACCCTCTAAAGACACAGCTTTCAGGAGACGTGTACCAGGATGGGCCGCAGCTGCCCCCAGAACATCTACATAGGCTATTGTTTGCGGGTGCCATCATGTTTGTATGGACCTCAGAGCAACAGTGCTCTGTAGAGCAGAGTTCATAATCCTTTTGTTATATTTTCCATCCTTAACATAGTATTTCTAACTTTATCATATATTCTCTGTATATGCATGAGTGTGTTTGAGTGTGTGTGTGTGTTTGTGTATATAAAGCATAAAACAGTATTTTGTTATGTGCAGATGTGTGCTGGAGGGTGGGGACCATGTGGTGTATGTATTTTAAATTACTGAATCCATGAGCCATAGGGTGTTACACACACTAAACATCAGAACTATCTAGGATATTCCAAAAAATAATATACCCTAGTCTCGTGCATCAATATTCTAATCAGTCTGGGAGTGGAAATTGGACATCTTCATGTTCAAAAGTCTTTATTGCTGTTTACTCATGCTTAAAGTTAGGAATCATTGAGCAAAGACTCAAAGAAGGATTTTCTTGTACGTGTGCTTCCATATCTGTAGTACATTTGGATTTTTATTAGAAATATGCTCTTCAATTGAGCGCTAAAGATTCTGTCTTGGTGTTTGTATTAGTCAAGATTTTTCAAAGAAACAGAACCAATGAATTTGTATATCGAAGGAAAGACAGATTTATTTTAAGGAATTGGATCACACTATCATGAGGGCTGGCAAGTCTGAAATCTGCAGGGCGGGCCTGTAGATTGAAGACCCACGGAAGAGTTGATGTTGTTGTCCTGAGTCTGAGGGCATCTGGAGGCAGAATTCTTTCTTTCTCAGGGACCTGTCTTTTCTCTTAAGGTCTTCAAAAGACTGCATGAGGTCAGCCAGGTGATGAAGGGTAATCTGTTTTATCCCAAATCTACTGATTTAAGTGTTAATTATATCTAAAAAATACATTGACAACAACATCTAGACTGGTGTTTGACCAAAATCTGGATACCCCTTCCAAGCCAAGTTGACCTATTAAAATTCACTATATAATCTTCTAGTCAAAATGATAGAATATTATAAAGTCATTAAAATCAGATATGTTCATTCCATCAAATGGTATGTTCTCTAATGATGTCCAGTGAAAAATTTTGGAAGTAAGCAACTTATAAATATGCACTCACATTTCTATAACTGGCAACTTTGTGTATTTCAAGTTCTCAAAATCTTCTAAAGTGTGGTCAGCCTTTACCCCAAGTGGGTAAAAAGAAAACAATTCAGGAAAGAGGAGCCTAGAAATGGGTAACTTTCAGTCAACTGGAGTTTACTGCAGTCTCAATGGTTTTTTATTTATTTTTTAATTTCAGGAGTGGTTATAAGAATATAAAAGTGAGATTTCCTGTAAATCTCCAGGTAAATGAGACACAGTCACTGCTTCTTCCCACCCCTGTGCTTCCTATCTCATCTGCCTTGTACATGCTCCGATACATGTAACTTTCTTATTATTTTTCATCATTTCCTGTGGGATGTTTCCTCAGGGTCTCAAGTGAGATCCACCACCATATCACATGCTCTGTTTATTGCAGAACTAAATGAAGCATGCCGGGCAGCATCTGAAAACAATTAAAAATAATTGAAATGAGCTGTGGACTCTACCAGTCTCATTAAGCTTTATATTTCATCCACCACACATTGGGGATTTAGATCTGAACCTCCAATCCCTCAGGCCTCCTGCTGACAAAAGGGATTCCTTTCCCAGGGCAGATAAAGGGCCGTTGGTTTAGGATGTTGGGGCTGCCAACTATGATCAGGCAGGGAAAAGGCCTGATCACTGCGAAGAGGCTTCTGTGAGAGGAAACAGTGTCTTTCTCCACTAGCTGCCTTTGAGCAGCTGCTTTATGAATTAATAAACATCGCTATGAATATGCACACATCCCTTATTAAGAATTCACAAGCATATTAATCAAGCTGCTCACATGCAACTCAGGATATTGAAGTTAGCTTTTTTCTGTTGCCTTTCTTTGAGAGATATAGGGAGAGAGAGAGAGAGAGGGAGAGACAGAAAACTAAACTATAAAAATAATAATATTTCAAATATTTCTTTAAATAAGAAGTAGAGATAATACAAATTTTCAAATAGTTCCTGACATGACACCATATTTCCAAAGTCCACAGTATTGTAACTTGGACACAAATAACTGAAATATCTCAAGTGTTATACTGGAACTGATGAGATAGTTGAGTTATGTCAAAATAATACATACACCCGTCTGCAGAACATAAAAATGACTATTCTGGAAGACACTGTTTCTGAATGGATAAAGCCATTTCCTTTTTTTGTGCCCAGGAAGGCCAGGGAAGTTTAGCTGTGAGGTAATTATTCTTGGTGAGATATTTAACATGATTCAGTGACAGGTATGAGGAAATGAGATTAGTTCTTACCATGAAGAATGACTTAAATGTGAGGTTGGAATAATGTGTGTATAAGAAAGATAAAGGTAGGTATTTCATTAAACTGATAGTACTTGTGAAGATGATTCCATAGGCAACATTGTGGATTTGCATGTTTGACAAAAAAAAAAAAAAAAGAGCACTGGGGAGCTTCAAAGTACAATTGACCTTTTAATTTTCTCTATTTCAAAAAGATCTGATTACCCGGAGGCTCATCTGAGAATGTTCTTCCCCTGTCAACTGTAGAACACTAATATTACAATTTATTCTAGATAATCATGTTGATGAGGCTTGGAGAGTTAGAATCCCTTTAGTTTCTTCTTTAAATTTGTATAAGTAAATTAACCACAAGAGAAACTCCAACATTTCAGATCGAGGGCCCTTTTTACATAATGTAAATTTGTGCTTATTCTCATCAGAGGTGTATTAGGCAGTAACACATCTCTTTCTGCCTTGTCCAGGGAAAGACAAGAACTTGCCAATTTCTTCATCTTTACATAACATGGTCTTTATGGTAATAACTGCTGGCATTTATTGAATGCTTACTTTGTGCCCTTCACTGTTCTCCACAATTTGCTCACACTCTTACAACACAGTAGACCTATGAGGTAGAACACCATTATTATTACCATGTTTGCACATACAATGAGGAGCTGAATGGGGAAAAGTAACTTGCTTAGGTAACATTTAAAGGCAGATCCAGGACTCAGATGCTAACATTCTGGCTCTCATCTATATTCTTAGCCGTCACGTCTACTGCCTGTATGGATTGTGTCCGTTTTCCAGTAGGCTGATTTAGATACAAAGTCCAAAAGAGAGGAGAGAACAGGACAGCTTTGAGGAACTGAAAGGAGTTCCAAAATCTGGAATGAGGGAAGTATAGATTATGAGGGAGTTAGTGGTTAGTGGTGTGAAATGAAGCTGAAGACTAAATCAGGGTCTGACATGCCAATGGTCACATAGATGGGTTAAGGAGCTTGGACCTTATCCCACAGTAATAGGAGGCTTGTGGAGAGTTTTATTTTTTTAAATTTTTTTTAAAGATTTTATTTATTTATTTGACAGAGAGAGACACAGGGAGAGAAGGAACACAAGCAGGGGGAGTGGGAGAGGGAGAAGCAGGCTTCCCGCTGAGCAGGGAGCCTGATGCGGAGCTGGATCCCAGGACCTTGGGACCATGACCTGAGTGGAAGGCAGATGCTTAATGACTGAGCCACCCAGGAGCCCATGGAGAGTTTTAATCATGGAAGTTTAATGAGAGGTCTTGGCTTTTTATTTATTTATTTATTTATTTTAAAGATTTTATTTATTCATGAGAGACAGAAAGAGAGAGAGAGGCAGAGGGAGAAACAGGTTCCCAAGGAGCAGGGAGCCCGATGCGGGACTCGATCCCAGGACTCTGGGATCATGACCTGAGCTGAAGGCAGTCGCTTAACCATCTGAGCCACCCAGGCGCCCCAAGGTCTTGGCTTTTTAAAAGCAAATACTGATTGACAGTTTATGGGGGAAAATCAGAGATTGGATTAAGAGGCTATTGCCGTGGTCCATTCAGAGATGCAGCTCTAATTTTTGCCCTCAGTATCCTGAGAGAGTGTCTTATATGCACTCCAAAAATGTGCAGATAGGTGGAGTCACCAGGATTAGTCATTGACAACATATGTATGAATTACAATAGACCCTAAATACATTTTAATTTACTTACCTCTTTCTTTCATAGAACTAAATGGATAAATTTCCTTATATCCTTCTCATACTTCTCATACTTAACGTTTTATGTAGACACTTATGTAAGCAAGTACAGAATATCAGGAAAAAAAATTTGTTGTGGGGGATTGGATTGGATTTTTTTTTTTAGCTCATTTAATAGTTCTCGGTGTAACTTCTTCTAGTTGTGCCATTCTTTTCCCTTCTAGGCCTATGGCCAGCACTAATTTCCATGACTACATGAAATTGCAGCCCCCTATTGAGGGGAATGTGAGAATGATTTTGAGATGATTATGGCTCTATCATTATGTTTCTTGCATCACAAATCTCAGATTTTAACCATTAAGACAGTTTAAAGGAATGACAGCAATCAAGACAAGACCGAAATAATATAAAACACAAAATTCTTTAGAGCCCTAGAGTCTTTTTGTCCTTTATTGCTCTTGTTCTACTTGTTCGGGAAACCAGAAATCTCACCTGTAGCTTATAATCCCTTTTTGAAACTCTAGGATGGGGAAGTGATTCTCGTTGTCATCAGCAGGAAAATGAGGGCTAAAATTTGAGAACAAAACATGCAATAAAGAAATAGGTTATTTCTATGAAATGTCTTTGGTGGGGGTAAAAAAAAGTTTTTAAGGCCTGGAAGCAGAGAGTAAAAATTAACTATGAAGGAAATAACTGGCAGCTTATGCTTTGGAAGGAAGAGATCAGGAGCAAAATTAAGCTGTAAAAGCAAATATATTTAAGAAATGCAAACATATATAGAGAAACTGATAAAGATAAGATATATGAAAAATTATATTTAAACATATATGTATAAATAAGTATGTGTATATAAACAACCTGTAACTGCATCTTTATTTGTGTCCTTGTTTGTATTTATGTCTATATACATATCTTTATAATATCTATTTATAAAGAATGATTAAGTAAAAGCTATCTAAACTTAAAATACCCAAGTTTTCTACATCTTTTGGATCTGTGGAGCTAGTCTAGGGGAACAAGAGTCAATGACACTCAATTATGACATCAGGAGCATTTGGATAAAGGAGTAGATGCAGAGGAAATGTCTTTCGGGATTCATTTTATCTATAATTTGATTTGTTTTGATTAAATCCTTCTGAACTAACAAGGAGTGGAAGTATGGGTGATGGATGTTATACTACCGAGTCTCTCACAGGAAGAGAAAATGAACTGAAAATAATTGCACATTTTTACTAACTTACAATATTGAAATATTGAGATTCTGTTTATTTGAAATGCTATCATTTAAATTAACTATAAAAATACTTGTAAGGGCTTATTTATGACCTCATTCACACACACTGTTTTTTGTTTGTTTGTTTGTTTTTCCTATTAAGGTTTGGTTACTTAGTGGAAGAATTCTCTTCCATAATGATACATGTGCTTGTGTATTCTTTCTCTTTAAATAGTCTTTGAAGAGGCTCAATAATCCAACACCCACTTTATAGCCTTATTGGTTTGCTATCTTTCTGAAATTATGAGTTTGAAAGTATGTCTAATTTGTTTTATATATCATGTAGTACACATTTACTCTATGTAGAAATTACGTACTTTGTGATAATTGATTGGATTTGAGCTGTACTAGTTTTGACTAAATCATCTTTTTGTTTTTCTGATGTTATGCAGGTCTGCATTCACCCCAAACACTCATATGCTCCCAACTTAATAGATGAATGATAACAACAATTCATAAATTAATTAAAATTTATAACACGTATTGTTACTTTGAAAGATGGTTTTAATGTTCTCCTCAGTTTGATTAAACTTTAGACAAGTTTCTTCCTGACTGGGGGCCCCTGACCTCCCTTTTCTTAAAGAATTCACTCTAGAAAACTTAGAAATGTAACTTTTTCTCAGCCTCTTTATGATAAACATCTTTACAGCCTGAGAATGTCTTTCTGAAGGACCTGAAAGCCAAAACTTTTCATTGCAATCAAGAAAAATAGGTTCCCTATATTCTAGGCTCTGTGTGAAGATAGAAGTCTAATTTTGATAAGAGAAACATCAATTAGTAAGTACAGAGAGACTAATCAAGTTAGTTAAGTCCCTTCTGACATCCTTCAGTACTTTTCCAATAGCTCACCCCAGATTTAAAAATTGTTTATAATGGTCAAGATATGGAAGCAACCCAAGTGTCCCTTAAAGCATGAATAAAGAAGATATATATATATATATATATATGAATATTACTGAACCATAAAAGGAATAAAATCTTGCCATTTGCAACAATATGGATGGACATGAGGACATTATGCTAAGTGAAATAAGTCAGACAAAGAAAGACAAATACCATGTGACTTCACTTACATGTGGAATCCAAAAAACAAACAAATGAACAAACAAACAAACAAACAAAACACAGACTCTTAAATACAGAGAACAAACTGGTGGTTGCCAGAGGGGAGGTGGGTAGGGAGATGGGTAAAATAGGTGAAGGGGATTAAGAGATACAAACTTCCAGTGACAAAATAAATATGTCACAGAGTTAAAAAGTACAGCATAGGTGTTACAGTCAATAATATTATAATAATGTGGTATGCTGACAGATGATACCTACACATGGTGAACACTGAGTCTTGTATAGAATAGTAGAATCTCTGTGCTGTACACCTGAAACTATTATAACAGTGTATGCCAACTACACTTCAATAATAAATTAAAAAAAAAATTCCCCTGCCTTTTGTTTCACTGGAGTTCAGTTGAATATCCTCTTCTACTGCCATAATATTCACCCCTCTAGTGAAGCAATAGTGTTGAATAAAGTGTATCTTGACTATCACTTATCTGGTGCAGTTTTCTTTGACATTCCCAAATGTTATGCTTTATTTTGAAATATTTTATAGATAATTTAGGGATTTTTTTCAAAGTATAGTTGAATATGACACTAAAGCTAGGAAAAAATAAAATTAAGAACTTTGTGTATATTAAAATGATTTTATAGATTTAATGACAGAAAAAGTCATTAAAATGATCAAAAACATAATTTTAATGATTTTTATATCGATCCAGTTTTATGAGAAAAGAATATCAATAGTATAAATATTTGTATGTGTACATACAGAAAAATATAGAGTAGCCATCATTAAAAAGTGAGATTATTATATCATTTAAAATTTATTTTTCTGTTTTTCTGATTTTTTTTCAAAATTTTTTAACTTAGGTGCCAACTGGGCTCCTGGGTGGCTGAGTCAGTTGAACATCCGACTCTTGGTTTCAACTCAGGACATGATCTCCTGTGTCCTGAGATTGAGCCCTGTCTCGGGGTTTGTGCTCAGTGGGGAGTCTGCTTGAAGATTCTCTCCCTCTGCCCCTCACCTCACTTGTGTGCTCACACTCTTTCTCTCTAAAATAAATAAATAAATATTTTTAAAAAGTAAAATTAAAAAAACTTAGGTGCCAATGTTTAAAATTATTAAATGCGAATATTTAATTCTTTAGTCAAGATAGAGTCTATTGTTGGCAACTGGCTTAGGGTGTATTCATTAGTTATGCCTGATGGCTCTCTTTCCAATAAAAACCATATGGAGAGACCTCAGTGCTCTCCGCAGAAAAAATAAAATGATAGTTAAGTTTTCTCAGTTTTCTAAAGCCAATATGGAAACTTTTCTATGGAAAATTCAAAACTTCCCTTGAAAGTTTCTACTAAGCTAATATTGAGGGAATAGAGGGAATTCCTGAGCTGCAAGGTGTTGAAAATAAATATGCCCTACAATCACAGGAATCAGTCTCTATTAAACATAAAAAAAGAATCCTTACAAAAAATATTCTACATCTCCGTTGTTCTCAAACCTCGTTTGTACACTGGTCAAACTGAAGTCTTTCCTGGAAGAGTAATTTACCACTTGAATGATTTTCATTCTTGTTTTATATATGGACTTGGGAAAAAGCAGCCAGGGAGGCAAAACTGTGGATTGCAGTGTCTGAATTGTCAAGGTGCCAAAGTGCCAAAGTGACTCTGTCTATCATTTTTGCACATGGGTAAATGTCTTTGTTGTTAGGGAGACTTTCTCCCATTTTTTTTTTCAAACTTCTCCTTTGTTTGTCGGATTGAAATGTTCCATTACAATATTGCTATGCTAAAGCCATATGCCCTGCAGATGATTATCAGAGGTTCACAAAGCTACCAAAATAAAATGTACCCAGTCTTGTAAAGGGCATTCAACTTAGGAAAGAAAAGCAATGATACACTAAGGGGAGGGAAAGCAGTTGGCATTATTGTACTATTTTACTGCATTTTTTTTTTTATGGAAGAGTTAAAGAGAGACTGAAGAAATGTATGAGCTGATGTGTTTATAAAAAATCAGTTGCTAAATTATAAACATGTTAACTTTAAGAGAAGCTGAAAGGAGCTGCGGCGGGGGGCGGGGGGCACCTGGGTGGTTCAGTAGGTTAAACAGCTGCCTTCGCCTTGGGTCACTATCCCAGAGTCCTGGGATCAAGTCCTGCATCAGGTTCCCTGCTCAGTGGGGAGTTTGCTTCTCCCTCTCTCTCTCCCCCACCTCATGCTCTCTCTCTCTCTCTCAAATAAATAAAATCTTTAAAAAAGAGAGAGAGAGAGGGAAGCTGAAAGGTGTAAGAAGATAAATGAAAGATTATTTCCATAATAAAACAGATTTTCTCACATCACAAAAGAATTTCAAGAGAGATCTTAAAAATAGGTGTCTTTTATCTCAAATTTTAACTACATTTTGGTTTCCAAAAATTAGTTTTATGTAACCTTTAGAAAGATTCATCTACTTACAAACTTAGAAATTCAAAAATGACTTTTTCTAAACATAGGGACAAATTTCATAAATATTGTTAAAAGCCAACAAATAATTATAAGAATTTTTATTATTTCCTATTGATCAGTAGACAACACTGATCACAGACAATTTTTAAATCTTCTATTTAAATTAAAATAATTGATATGAGATAACTTATGTTTTCTTAAGATACAATACTTTTGCAATCAACCCTGTGTATTCCAGTGTTTCCTTTAGCAGTGAAGGATTATAATGTGATTTCACTATAGTGTGTGACTTGTGAAATAGCTGGAAACTCATTCTTCTCCCTTAAACAGCCCTACATGGTTCAGCAGCTATCTTCTGCCAAAATCACTGACATGGATGATCGTTTTTTGACTTCTAACCTCTGCATAACAGAGATTAAGTGTTAGATGAATGGTCAATGTTGTCTAGCATTGTAACTCTAATAACTACGTTAGGATCTGAGGGACAGGTGGAGCAAAGCCGAGGAGGAGTGTTCGATAAAGGGAGGGAGGAATTAACACAACCAGATTTCATGGCTCTTATCGCCTCACTAAGGTCTAGATGAAGTAGTTTATAACTGAGGTGTCCCTATTGCTTGTCTAACTAGCTAGTGAGTGCTACCACATTTACTAGGTAATATTTGTTAACCTGTTTTAGCTTGCTAAATCCTTTCAGATTTTTAACAGAAGGTGAACCTCTAAGATCACAGTACTGAAATTGCTGTCTTTCTCTGTAGATAAAGAAACTGGCTAAGTACGTATATTCACTTGCATTTAAACTGGATAAAGAACCACTCTCCTTTGCATGTTAGCACCATTTACAAAGTGTAGGTCTATAACAGATATATTTGGAACTTCATTCGTTCTTGTTGTTAGAGATCATCACTAAAATTAATTTTATGCTATGAAAAACCTAAATGCTAGTGGAAATTATTCTAGAATTTGATAGGGCAAGGGCCTGCAAAAAGGCAGTTGGAACTGGAGAGAGAGAGGACACTTTAACTTTCCCTGATATTTGTAGATTTCTTTGAAAATTTTACATTTTTTTAAAATAAAATTATTTTATTAGGAAGTAAATAGAAGATTGCTTATTTATAAAAATTTTATTATATAAAGAAACATGCCTAACTTTTACTTGATGCATAGAGAGTTCTAATAATATGAACGAGACTTCTCTGAAAGACCCATTTATTCTGCTTTTCTCCCTGTGCAAATGGTAACATCTATGGATTGACTTTTCTGCATACTATTTTTGAGAAGCCAAGCTCTTTGTTTAATTGGACAATAACCCTATCACATAATAGTTACTTGTGGAGAGGACATTCCTTTCAGCAAACAAAATAAATTAACAAAGAGAAAGCACACTAAATTATGATTAGACACGGAAAAGATTGGGAAAATTACATAGAGAAAAACATAAAACTGAATTTTTATTATTGATGGTCAAGAAGATCTACAAAAAGTCATATTTGAAAAAAGAAAGTTTAAATGTTGCTTGTAGAATTTGCAGGTAGAGCAAAGGGAGTGAGTTAAATGACTAAAGAGACTTCTGTCCTGGAATGCTGTAAGCTTGGTAGATTCATCTTCCTGAAAAAAATCTACCTGTCAAGAAGACAGGAGGCTTATATTTGCTCATCAGACATACTTATTCATTATGTCTTAAAGACATAATGTCAATTTTTTTTCACAAGATAGGTTTTTAGATCTCTAAGTAATGCTAAAGCAAGGTGATAAAATGTGGTGAAAATATGAATACACATTTTCTTTGCACAGATATTTATAACTAGAATCCAACAATGAAGACAAAGAAGCTTAATGATTTTGACATTTTGAAGAAAGAGAAAACAATTAGGGCTAGATAACCATCCAAGTCTTTTGAAGATGTCCACACAATTGGCTTTGCTAACCCAGCAATTTCTGCCCTCCAGACCCCCTTACCCAGAAGCACACTTTTATCTCTACAGGCAGACAATTCAGGAAAGAAAAGACCATTTCAATTATCCTTAGAGTTGCTAGACGTTCAGTGGTCTTTTCTCTTTCCACATGGACACTGGGGATACTCCATGTACTTTGAACCCCTGCCCCCACCTTGTAGTGAGAAGAGGCCTTAGGAAAGGGACCCTCAGGAAGGGAGACAGGAGCCTCTTGCCTTGCCTGGATGCTTGATGCTGAGGAATTAAGTGACCTTACTCTAGTGCTGATGTCAGAGTAAAGTGTGGGGTGGCCACCCTCAAGAAAACAAGATAATTCCCTGCAATTTGGTTCTGGTACATAGACATGGTCACTAGTGCTTGCTACTTTCTGCAAAATTCTGACAGTAGGATGTTTGTTAAGAAGCCCACATTATGAAGACAAGTAGGGATTACAGGGTTCCATGCCTTGAACAGAAATCCCATAGCTTCTCAAGTTTTCAATGGTTCTTGGAAAGCTGGAAAGCAGAGTAATAGTTTTGGTGGCTCTATCTGAAGAAACATAAAAGAACATAAAATGTTGCCGAGGTAGCTGCCAAGGAAGGAAAGTGAAAACACTTAAAGTCGGGGCTGAGAGCATGGTCTCCTGCCAGGGACTGAGAATGACTCGGCTGAACCTGCTTTAGGAAGCTCTCTATGATGTCGGAGGCTGCAGTAAACACTAAGGAAACAGGCATGCTACCTATGTGGAGATCAACACACTAGCAGAAGCTAGCTAATAGGAGCAAGCAGAGCCAGGTCTGGCTGGAGTGAGATTAGAAGTGTCTTTCCACCACCATGAGGGAGAACATGGCCATGGTGGTCACTCCAATTCCTTCTCTCCATCTCAACATTAAGGACGGGTAGAACTAGTCATGTGTACCTTTCTAGTGTGGGCCCTCAGAGCCAGAGTGAAGCATGATGTGGAGGGAATGGGAGCTCTCAGAGAAATATAGAAGATGAGAACACATACTGGACAGAACTGAACGATTTCGTCTTATAATCTGAAAGGGATCAGGAAGTTAAGGATCTCCCTGAGATGTCTTTAAGAGTTTGGAAAAGGAGATTTTCCAGAGCATGATTAAGGACAATCTTGGAGAAAATAAAACTATTTTATATCTGCTTCCCCACACATACACCCATGTTGTATTGACTCAGTACAATAAATCTTAGAGAATTCAAAATTAAATGTGGTAAACAAATAACCAAAAAAAGAATTTTTCATTTTTGACTGTTCATGTCCTATTTATTTCCATCATTTAAATGAATTTAACACTTATTTTATCCTAACAGAAAGCAACTAGTACATGACATACCACAACTGGTCCCTGAAGAGTACCAAATTCATCTTTAAATCAGGTTTTAGCTCAGAGAGCCAGTTACCTAGTTCTGTTAAAAATAAAACAGTACAAACAAAAAACATAGTAATTGTATTTCATTTTTGCTTAAAGAAGCCCACTTTGCAGGATATAATTGATTTGAATATAAATCTTTTCAATAGGGGCCTACAATTCCAAGATTTGAGCATCAGGATGCTATTTGTTATAAAGGAAGAAACATGGGCTTTAGAAACAAATAAATCTGGGCTCTAGTCACTCTTCCACCATTTATTTTCATGAGACTTTGAACAAGACTATTCTAAGATTTAGTTTATTGAAGGATAAGTAGTGTTGTTATGTGGTGAAGGATGAGATTAATTGAAAAAGCAAAGGCATCTAGCACAATATTTATACTGTACCTAGTAGTAATCAAGCTAATATTACTGAGTTTTCATTTTGGTTCCCATCCTTTGTTACAATTTGCGGTGCTGGGGCACATCTGTGAATAGTGGAGTTCTCCCTCCTGCAGGCATGGGCATGAGTGACAGGGACCCCCTTAGAAGTTGTCCTCTCTAGGGGAAGCCGGAGTCAGGTAAGAAAGAGTTTCAGGAACGACAGAGTGATTCTAGGCACAGAACGACATCAAAATGATCTCCAGGCCCATCTTACAGTACACTTCTGTCTGAATCTGCAGAGGACATGGGGTCTGGGATAGGAAAAGGATAAACAAAAAGAAACATCTTTTAATAAAAATTGTACTATATATTAAAAATAGACAGTAACATTAATTTGGCACATTATAAAGAAAATTGAAAAACTAAACAGAGAATATAAAAGTCAAAGAGAAAAAATATAAATTTGATAAAGAAAATGACAGGATTTGGGTTACAGGTTTTGGCTTATAGGACATAAAATTCCTGGGACATCCAAAAATAATCAGAACATTATAGAGGCCTATATGCACTACAATAAAAGTGGATGCAAGAGTCAGTGAAAAATAAGTTGTGTTTTACCCAGCATTATAAATTTATCAAATCTCCATGAACAATTTGAATAGGTTAAGCTTCTGTGGGAAATTTTTTCATTTTTTGATGCCTTTTTGTCTTGTACAGTTGTAGCCCATCCCTTTTATAATATAAATTATGGGCAGGAATTTTGAACGATCCTGAATTTTATACAGTCTCTCATATTACTGATACTTAGTTTATATTATCTTGCATTTTTTTAATGAAAGTTCTTTCTTTTCATTGCAAATGATTCTATGAAACAATACTGCAATTAGACACTTTGACAGGCTTAAATAAAGATTCTGGAACCATGCTAAAAAATGTAATATTTTAGATATATTCTTTTCAAAACATATTTTTGTGTAACAATAATATGTAAGTTCCTGTGTACATATACATTTTTACTAAAATGATTTATAGTAGTGATTAACATTTCTCAGATAAATAACCCATTCCATGAGATGAATACAATGAACTTAACTTTAAAAGCTTTCATGTATGGCTATATTGATGCAGTCATCAGTGAATAGGTAGATTTCACAGACATTTACTAATATGTTTTATGGTAATATCTTTGTAAATGAAACCCTTGATTTTCATTTGTTTCCTCTTAGCCAGTACTATTGATGTTAAATTTTGATAATGCTCCTCAAATCTTTTATCTAATCTGTATCTCTTCTTCAAGGAGTTTTTAAGTAATGTATAACATGTATAATTATATAAGGTATAAAACATGGCATAATATTTATTTTGTTATCTTATGATTTCATTTTTATTCATTCATTTTCTTATTCATTGAATGATAAGGCATTGAATGGTCTCTCAGGTTTCTGGGTATTGGAAATTGCTTTTCTCTTTGACATGTCCTTCTCTTCCCTTTGACTCTGGAAAGTTTCCATTTATCCACCAAGACTTAGGTAAGCTGTGCTATTTGCAGTGTAGTAGTCACAGATTCCTTCACATCAGGTTAATTGCTACCTTTTCAGTGGTCCCCTGTATCTTTATTTCTTATTAAGTGACCTGAGTGCAGGTTGAACCTGAAAATGTATCCCCCCCCAGCCTCTGGTTTTACAAAAAGGATTGTGTTCCTACTTCCTCCATGGCTTTTGTTCCACATCTTCTACCTCTCCATGGAGATAGAGTGACTTATTTTTTTCCTGAGTGACAAGTCAAGAATATGTTCCAACTTCCCAAAAGTTGGACATTATGAAGTCTTTTACACTTAATTCAGTTTAAATGATTATGAATGGTTTGTTGTAATGCAAATATTTTTGGTAGTCATTAATTGGCAGATTCCTGTAAAACTATCATAGGCGATTGAGTAGAAGATGAAAAAAATCTATTGACTATAGACTTTTATTTTCCAGACCTAACAAGGAAAAGTTCTATAGAGTCTTCAAAAAAAGGTGGCTTCAAATATTAAGAAATGATGTTCAGTTTCTACGTTAAAGAAAAATAGTGACCTCTGAAAATTTCTTAGTCACCATCAAATGGCTACTGAGAAGTTTCTCAGGGGAGTAGACATTTGTATGAGCAAGAAAACTAGAAATGATTTCTTTAGTTTAACCAAACTGTAATATCAATGATCATTAATTTTAAAAACTTTGAGGAGGTGATAAAAAAGATAAATCAGTGTTATTAACCAAGACAATTGTTAATTATAAAATTGCAGCTTTTCACTAGTTGCAGCTCAAAAGAAAGTACAAATCTCATCTTAGGAAATTAAAACCAAACAAACTTTCTTGTGCCCATGTCCCGGTCCATAGATTATATTTACAGTAGAAATGGAAGGGATATGCTCTATTCCAAGAAGATATGTTTAGTTTAATGTGTATGTTGGTAAGGACAGTAACTGCTGATTAAGGTACAGAGGACAGAATGAACTTCAGTTGACGAGTACCATCTCAGAAAAGTACCTAAGTTATTAAGGGCCTCAATAGTACAATTCCAATATAGGTAAATTATTTCCAACATAAAATATTCCTGTAATGTTCTATCACTATCCTGACTTACCATCTGTATAATAGTTAGAAACTATGAGAGAATATATGATACCTGTAAAGACTTTGTTTAGATAAAAAAGGTACAGGAAAATGAACACAAGTGGCCAAATCTCACTATTTTATTCTTCCTTTACCCTTTTACAAAATAGGAGCAACCATCAAATGTCAGATATAATATTCAGATTCAAGTTAACTTTGAGTTCTAAAGAAATACAAGGGTTGAAAAGATGTAGTTCCATTTTCCCGTGGTCTACAGGGAACTTTCATTTATGGTGATGTCATGGACTTGATACTACATTTTCTGAATCTGACATAAATGAGAGATCTAAGGAAAATAATATTATTATATATTTGGCATAGAATGTAGTCATAACATCATTTTTTACTGTCAATTTCTGAATGTATAACTGGGCTTTCAGTATTTAGAGCATGTTTACAATGCCTAAAATATTTGTTTATAAATCCCTTTTATCTTTTCCACTGAAGATTTGTTGTATCTTGTAATTTAAAAAAAGTATAACAAGAGGCAAAATGCAATATGATCAATATACTCTGCAATGGTCTTAAAATATTACAGAAGAAGCAAGAAAACTTTTTTTCTTATAATCTCTTTTCTATTCCTTGACTAGGTCTTTACTTTTGTTGATTCTTTTTCACTGTTAATGAATTCCTCGTCTGATAAACTTAAGTGGTTGAATGTGGGGGTTTCTGTTTTTCTCTAGCATGTACTTTTTACCTATTTTCCTCTTTCTCTTCTTGCATAAGACATTCTTTCTGTCTGCAAGTGATTACTTATGTGAAAGAAAAGCTCTGAAAGGTAATATATCATGGAAAAAGTAGATCAAGTGCTGTGTCCTCCCTGAGGGATAGCAGACTTGCTTTGCATTCTGCTGCAAATGGCCTTGCCTTTGCTGAAGCAGAGAATGACTCATTTTATCATGTGCAATTATTATTTAACTCAATGTTGTCTTTGTACTTTTGTTAGCATTTGGATTTTTTCAATCCATTTTGGATTATTTTTCATCCATTTATTTTATTTAGATATTTAATTATGTAGAGATACATATCTAGCATTCAATGAAATTGTTCTTGTTAAAACAGCAGTAATTTAGTAAATATTTGTTCAGCTGAATGTGTTGAACTCAATATATGCTAGATACTTTAAAAATATAAATGGTATGGTGTAGAACCTGCAATTACAGGGTATTAGCATTAAAGAATATTCTAACCCTTAGATCTGTAGATGTCCTGTTGAGGAGATGCAGAATTACCTTCTCTGAAGAGCTTAAAGGAACATGGCTAACCACTAGACAAGAATATAGAAGAGGCATTCAATGCCTTTTGGCATTGGTCAAACTTTATGTCCTTACAGTTTTAGGAAGTGCAAGTTTGCAGATTAGAAGATCCATCTATCCATTCCAAATATGTTGTATTAATAAGATTCTCAGTGCTATGAAGAACCCATAGAAGAGCCAGAGAAATATGCCTAATGATTGGAAACAGAAATCTGCAACATGGAAAAGACATGGATTTAGGAGGTCATACAAGAAAAAAAAATTACTAAAGTAGCCAACATGGAGAGATTTTCTAAGAAACCCATACAAATTCAGGCCCTTTGGAGGTCCAGGACTACCAGAGGCCAAAGGCAGTGAAGGAATGAGCAGCAGTAGCATAGCAATGATGTGCTATGAATGGGCTAACTTCTCTTTCCTTACATCTTCGCTGAAGACGGTCCATACTCCTTCCTCTCATCCAGAAACACAAAGCACTTGTAGTATTCTTTCTCTCTCTCTCAATCTCTCTCTCTCTCACACACACACACACAAACACACACACAAACACCTGTGTGCCAGCATTCAGATTAAGATTAAAAACATTTTCAACATCTCAGAAAGCTCTCATGTACTTCTTCTGGGTGACAACATCTTCAACCCCAGCAGAGGCTACTATTTATTGACTTCTATTACTACATTCTGTGTTTTTTCAAATTTTCCTTCTCTACTCAACAGTGTTTTTCTATCTTGCTCTAGCTCAATATTAACTACATAAAAGATTATTAACATATGTATAAAACTATAAAAACAATGAAATGGACAATCAGGTATTCATCAACTATCCCAAGAAATAGAACGTCGGGTTTTTGAGATTTATCATTTTGAGAACTTCTATTCTGATTTATTCCAGACAGATAAAAAGGGAATTTTAGTACAAATTTACATAAATATAGTATGATTATTTATGTACCACCAATGTCCAACAAAACTTGGTTTATGTGCACATTTTCATTGTTACCAAACTCTGGACAGAGGAATAGGACCTCTAGAAGTGTCCTGGTATTTATGAGAGATTTTCTGGTGTTGAAAACTAGAAAATGGGTCACAGAATATAGATTCTTGTGCTCTACTATTTTTAAATGGTTCTCTAATGACTTTACATTGCCATCAGCAATGTTTTTCCATTTCTTCCTCTTTGTTTACAGTATTTGGTGACATTGGACATAACATTTCAAACTAATGAGTGTGACATGACATTTAATTTTTGTTTTAATTTGTAATCCCCTTAGTACTTTTAAAGTTGAACTTTTTAATGCTGATTGTGTATACTGATTTCTAAACACTGTCTGTTCATTCTCTTTGCTCATTTCTCATTTCACTTTTTCCTTTAATTCATGATTTATAGAATTACTCATATATTCTGGAAATTAGTCTTCAACTGATGATATAATTTTCAAATATCTTCTCCGAGTGTATATTTTGTACTTTAACAAAATATAGTGTGGTGTGTTTGTTGAATATACAATTAAATGAAATTGAATTTATCAATTTTTCCTCCATGGGTTGTGCATTTTGTCTCTTGTTTACAAAATCTTTCCTACCCCTAGAGATATTCTTCTACATTTTATTTTTTTAAAATCTGTTTGTTTAAGCCTTTAATTCATCTGAAATTTACAAATTTATATAGTATGATATAGAAATCCAATTTCATTTTTCTTTTCTTGTCTGACTATCCAGTTGTCTGGCACCATTTGTTTATTTGACCATTTTTTCCTTCCTAACTTATTAGGTATGTCATCCTTTTTTTTTTTTATTTTAGAGAGAGTGCAAGCACAAGCAGGGGGAGGAGTAGCTGGAGAGGGAGAGAGAGAATCTCAAGCAGACTCCCTGCTGAGCACAGAGCTCTACTTGGGGCTCAATTCCATGACCCTGAGATCCTGACCTGAGCTGAAATCAAGAGTCAGTTGCTTAACTGACCGAGCCACCCAGGTGCCCTTTTTTCTTTTAACATGTGATGGTTTATCTGTTATATAATATTTTTTGTTTTATGAAAGTCTCCTTCTAGGGTTACTATCCTGTTACATGGGTTTATTGAATGTCTCTGTACCAATAACATTAAATTAAAATAATATTTTAATTAGTATAGCTTTTTAGAAAGTCTTGAGAACTGACAGAATAAGTCTATGATCCTCTTTTTATAAACTGGCTTCGTTATTATTGACCATTTAATTACATATATTATGATGTATATATAATTATAAATTTTTATAAAAAACACTATATAAATTTGGAATGGAATGTCATTGAATTTATGATTTTAACATTTATAGGAATTTAACATACTGACTCTGCATATGTTTTATCTCTACAGTTATTTAATTAATTAATTTATTTATTTTTACTATTTTTTCCTGTAAAAGTTTTAATATGTCTCACACAATTTAAAATATTTTGATTATTTTCCTTTTAAAGTTTTTTTCCATTTATTGGTCAATAACTCTTTATGTTTGGTTTCTATTATAAATAATCTTTTTCTTAATTACATGTTCATAAGTTTATTGTGCAATCTTTTATGTAAGAAAATCCTGATTTTGTATTTTGGTTTTTTTTTTTAAGATTTTATTTATTTATTCACGAGACAGAGAGAGAGAGGCAGAGGGAGAAGCAGGCTCCCGGCTGAGCAAGGAGCCTGATGTGTAACTCGATCCCAGGACCCTGGGATCATGACCTGAGCCAAAGGCAGACGCTTAACCATCTGAGCCACCCAGGTGCCCCAGAAAATCCTGATTTTGACCATGCTCTTACTTCCAGCAAATTATAATTTTGATTTGTATTTGCCCCTTGATTTTGGTTGATAATCATATTGTCTGTAAATTTAGCTATATTACTTTTGTTCTTCTTCACTTTTTTGTCTCTTTTCTTAATGCATTTGGTAGAGCCACAAATAAAACATAAAATTAAAATAAACAGTGATAGTATTCTTGCACTTTTTCTGATTATTAGAGAATGCTTTAATATTTTATCATGAAGTCAAATTTTTGCTCTAATTTTCTGATAAATACCCCCTTTGTATTAAGTAAGTGTTTTGTTGAATTAAAAACTTGAGTGAGTGCTGAATTTTAGCAAGCACTTCTTCATCTACAAAGAAGAAGAAGATATATTTTTTCTCCATCAATCTGTTAGTGTATTTTGTGAACACATTTTCTAATATCAAACCATTCTCAGGAGCACCCGGGTGGCTCAGTCAGTTAAGCATTAGACTCTTTGTTTCAGCTTGGATTATGGTCTTGGGGTCTTGGGTTTGAGCCTGTGTGAGTCTCTGTACCCGGCAGGGAGTCTGTTTGCCCCTCGTCCTCTGCCCCATCCCACCTCCCACTCTCCCGCTCTCTCTCTCTCTCTCTCTTTCTAAAATAAATAAATAAATCTTTAAAGGAAACATTCTCAAATATCTGTGATAAATTTTACTTGGTTACTATATATATGCATTTGGATACAGTTTGTTATTATTTTCTTTATCATGTTTAGATCTATTTGTTTAAAATGAAATTGGCCCATAATTTTACTGGTATAGCTTTTATCCAGTTCTAAAACCGAAGCAATGTTAGTTTCCTGAACTACATTAGGAAGATTTATCTCTTCTTTCTTACCTTTAAAACAGGGTATGTACGTTTGGACTACCTATCCTGTGAAAATGCGATAGAACCCATCAGTAAGAACCTGTGGTAAGAACAAGAGGGTATAGTATGATGGAAGACATGTGAAGTATTATTTAAGGGTAGAAAAATATTTGGTCAGATAAGAGGACTAAGAATTGACCACTTGATTTAGCAAAATTGACATCATTGTTGACTCTGCCAGGAGTTTCAGTGAATTAACATTAGTAAAAACCTATATGAAGTAGATTTAAGAAGTGTGAGGAGAAGATTTGGAAACTATGAGAATAGACAACATTTCTGGCAAATTTTGCTGAAATGGGAAGCAGATAAATTAGGTGGCAAGTTGGGAATGTTATTATTGTATTGCTACTTTTCCCATTGTTTCTCTTCTCTCAGTTAAATAAAAGGCAGGGTTATCAGCTAAAATACAGAATGAGGAGGAGGTACTGGAAGTTAAGGAAAGACGAGAAGGTATAGAATGATTATCTAACACAAAACTGAATATACTAGGGAAATGTGTGATGTTGCTAAATAGCTCTAACTACCTGAAGTGAGTGTAGTGGCAATTAATTTAAAGTGAGACTAGTCAACAAGATAATATGATTTCTTCTGGTGTACTCAACTCCATCAATGTAAGTGTACAAAGGTACAGAGTTTAAATTATCTGGAATTCTTTTCTTTTTCTTTTCTTTTCTTTCTTTTTGCCAACTAAATACAACAAAGTGAAAGAAATTAAAAGAAGTTGAAAGTTAAAGAGATTATAATGATAGCACATGGAATTTAACCTGATTATGAAGGAAAAGGACATATCATGTGAAGAGGAAGAGACTGTAAAAAGTTTCAGGAACAGTAAATTGTAAGTTTATTCAAGGGAAAATGATTGTCAGTGTCAGGATAGTAAAGGGGGGAAACTGGAGAGTAAATTAAGGTCAGACAGTGAAATTCTTAAATGAAGATTATAAAGGAGTGAGTTATTGATAATCTCAAATTTAGTAAGTGAATGGCTAAGTTACAGTGATACATAAAGTCTCAGGAGTAGATAAGGTCAAGGATTTGAGCGATCTGAGCCAGTCATACAGATATTAAAGTCATGAGATACATGGAGTGTCCAAGAGACTAGAAATAAGTCTAAGAATAAAATATTCAAAAGTTGATCCAGGTTTAATAGATATAAGGGTTCTATAGTTGTATGGTCTGATGACAGGAGACTTGAAACTAGGAATGTGAGGAAAGACACAGAAAATTCTGGAAGAAGAAATGTGAAGCCAAGATCATACCTCATCATCACCAGAACAAAAGATTTCAAGGATATGGGAGAAAAGAAGCCCCTACTTGACAGAACTGCCAGGGAAGCAGTATCCTAGGGGGACTCTGGGGTGGTGGTGGGGGGCTAGAAGATGACCCTAAGCTTTAGAGAAATTGAGGATATAGGGAAAGTGAAATGAGGAAGATTTCCCCAGCCTGAGAGTATATAGTTAATAAATGGTACTTCCATGGATGTCTTTCCATCTGTTCCCTAACACACTTTTTATCTCCTATCTCTTAAAAAAATTCTCCAATTAATATTTGTAATCAGGTCTCTATACAAATCTCACCTGCTCAATAGGACCAATTCTTACAAACCATGAACATGCTCTCCATCCATCTTATTCTTTCGTCATGAAAGCTTTCACCTTCTAAAAAACTGCATAGTTGACTTACTTGTTATGTCTATTATCAGTCTCTCTCTTGTTTCTCCTGTTAGACTGAAAGCTCCATGAAGCTATAGATCCTTATTTCCTTCACCCACACACCCAGAATGGTGCCATGCTCATAGTCAGGTTCAATAAATACTTATTTTATTAAACCTTGTGCAGCTAAGTATTTTCTTTCAGGTTCTTAAATATAGAGATACTCTTTTACCTTTAATATTTCTCCTTTTCCTCCTATCCAGCAGGCCCTATCCTCTAACATACACTCTTCAAATCTGTTTATGAAAGTCTTAGTGTTGTCTTATAGAAACCAAGTGGGGAAATGATGATGAGGATCTGATGTGAAAGCAGTTTCCTTTCAGGGCACTAGAAGAGGATGGATGTTTGCAAACATCCCCAAACCAGTTACTTATTTTTCCTTTCCCATTATCTCTATGGTTTTTGTTTTATTTTCTACTCTGTTAATTCTTTTCCTTAACTACAAAGAAAAGGTATTAGAAGGAATTTAAGTAGCTTGCCTGACACCCAAGAATTTTATGATCAGGATGAGAAGTAGAACAAATTGTAGGACGAGTCATTGAATTGTCTGCCAAATTTTTCAGTGACTCTCCACTGTCATACTAATAAGTCTTATACACCTAAACTGTAATGTATAGTGATTTTTCCAGTTAATATTTAACCAAATTTTTTATGCTTTATATTCTACTCATCTCTTAAATATAGTACAGACACAGAGCAATTTGAAGTACAGGGACCTAGCCCTTAATATTTTCGTTATTAATACATTTGACACACTTGCATATAGGTTTGGTACAATACTCTAAACCTCTTCAGGAAGACAGGGACAGAAGGTAGCAATGCTGAGTTTCTAGAGGTACACATGTGACTGAAGTAAGTCATGAAATTTTGTCTGAAAATCTTCACGCAAATGCTTGCTTGCAGAAAGCTGAAGGCTAAAGGTATTTAAGTTAACCTAAAATACAAACAGTTACTTAATGGACTATTTAAAAATACTGGGGATTATATATAAATTTCATGCTTTGTAGAAAAAAAAAGATTTAGGATAAAATTTTAAAGTCATTCCATTCACTGATATTTTAACATTGGTCATTGTAGAATCTATAGTAATACATGTGGCATGAGATCTCAATAGCCCAAAATTTAGTACTGTAGTACAATTTTTTACTATGTTCCATTTTGGATAAAGTCCCCAAAATTTGTGACAGTGACCATGTAGAATAATTTATATTTTTCATCTTAGGGAGTATTTGGATTCTCAACTCTGACAAAACATAGAAAATAAAACTTCAATGTAGAGTATAAAGAAAATCAAGAATTGCTGAGGCCCACAAATGATTGAGCTGCACCTATAAAGAATTTACTAAAAATATGTAAATGTGACATGCTAGGAGAGTTTCCTGCTGAGCTGGGTTAATGGGTTCAGTCAGATAAGCCAGTGGCCTAAGTAGGTTCTTCACTACTTAGCTTTTTCTTCAAGGATCCCTCCAGGTGTGTCTGCTGTGACAGCAGATTTAGGACTTTAACAACACAGTGGCTTTTGATCTCATTTCAGCTGCTGTGATTAAACAGACACACATCACTTGCTGTGCCACAGCGAAAGAAGCTTGTGGTTCACCTTTGCTGAATTAGTACCCACTGAGCACTGCAAATATTTAAAATGTCAATCCATTTGATAATGTCAGGGAGGCCTCCAAATACCACAAAATGGCACCAAGGAAGCATTCAACACAGACAAAAGAACATTTAACGTCTCTCTCCTTCAAAGTAAAATGAGAGTTAAATGGAAACAGTAAACCTCTGATGAAGTTACTAAGGTTAGCAAATTTAACAACCCTGATTGGGACATGGGCTTATAACTCACTATTTTAATATGTTCTCTTACAAAAAAGTTCTATTACTGATCTTAAAACCGGTGCTGTTGTAGAAGAATTAATTTATATTGACACAAGATTAGGAACTTCTTACCACAAAATCCACCTGATGTCATTCTTAGGCAATCTGAAAATACTTGCCCCAAGAGCCCAGCTCCAATTGGAGACTTCAAATTTCAAGTGACATCTTTATTTCATTTTCAACTGTTTAATTCCAAAAGGAGGACACCATAGTAATGTGAAGTTCAGAAATGTCAGCAAAACCACAGACCACCCAGAAATCTCATGATCTTTCCATAACCTGCTGGTACTCAATTCAAGCCCAAAATGCAACTACGCTTTTGGGGTGTTTTTGTTTTGTTTCGATTATAATGATTTATACACAATGCATAAGATTTTTTTTAAAGATTTTATTTATTTGACAGAGAGAGACATAGTGAGAGAGGGAAAATAAGCAGGGAGAGTGGAAAAGGGAGAAGCAGGCTCCCCGCCAAGCAGGGAGCCCAACCTGGGGCTTGATCCCAGGACCCTGGGATCATCCTGAGGCAAAGGCAGACGCTTAACGACTGAGCCACCCAGGCGCCCCAATGCTTAAGATTGTTAAAAACGTTTTCTTGCTTACATATGTATTAATTCAAATAGAAGGTTTAACTGTTTTGTAAAAATACCAGGTCATTCCTCAGTCCGGGAATGTTAGGAAGTAAGTGTTTAATGTCACATCCGGCTCAGATCCACAGGGGCATTTAAGGCTCAGGAGGGTGGCTCTGCTATGTTCACAAAGGACTTCCAAGGCCATCTGAGTGATTAATCATTCTCACTTGTGATAAAAAGGAAAGAGTTCTGATTGCCTCTTAATATGTAAGATGAAAGTTGCACATACCCTCCTCTCTCACATTCTACTGGTGTAAGCTTAGTCATATGACCACACTTAGCTACAACTCCAGGAAATATGGTCTAGTGTCCAAGAAGGAGGCAAGGAAATTAATTTTTCCCCACGGGATATTTGTTCATCTATGTTTTACAGAGTGATTCTATTTTTGTCATCATACAAGGAAAAAGATAAGGTTTTGAATTGAACCTGATATAGAGACAAAGAACATGTGAACGCAAAAGTCAAGAATATTCAGATATTGATAAATATAAAATTCCCATATAAAAAGTTAAAATAATATTGAGTCATTTTTGTCAGCATCTAAGGTCACAAATCTCTTCTAATGAACACACGGGTTTTTTTGCTGCTGTTGTTTTCTGTTTTTGTTTTTCTTTTGTTTTTGTTTTTTTTTTGCTCTAATAAGTAAATTTTGTTTTTGTCATTAGATACTTCTAGTTTTCAAATGTAAAAATGTTTAAAAGATGGAATTGAATTTAACTTAAAATACAGTAAATAATAATGACCCAAAGTTTGAAAATTACAGGGAAACTCAGAGTTGAAAGTAAAAGATTGTGAACACCACTATATTTCCAATAGTTGCTTTACTTATATTTTATTTATTTTTTGAGTTTTAGGCCTTATCCCCAATACCATCTCAGTCTGGCTATTTCTTTAAATTGTTGCAAAACAGATATTATAAGCATTCATTCACTAGAAAAACCAATATTTAGAAAGGAATTTTATGCTTGATTGAAAATTTCTCAAGCCTAATTTCATTATACTAATTCTAGAACTAATTGTTCTATCCAACAGCTTCTATTTTCAATCAGTGTTTGTGTGCTTCCAGTAATTGTACATAGTTATCATATTTCTTTTAAAGTATCTTTGAGCCTTGGTTTTAAAATGTAATTACTGTACTTGGAAAAAAACAATCTAATTTGATGAAATGTATCATGATTAAAATAGAGTGGAGACTTATAACGCAGAAAACAAGCTCTGTCATATGTAGTCCACATAGAATGTGATTCAGATTCAGTGCTGGGCTGATTATTACTCTACCCACATGAATCAATCCCTTTAACTTATTAATCCTTTTCACTGTCTTTCTTAGAAGACCCCCCCCACTTCATCTTCATCACATACAACTTTTCTAACATGTTATACCTAAATGATACTATTGTTTTAGATTTAGATTTAGCAAAATCAAATAGTGATATATTTATTACACTTCCAGAGTTGGTTATTGTTCTTAATTTTAACTTGAATTGCTGTCAGGTTAACAGTTAGAATAGATTCTTTCTCAGTATCAGAATTTCTATTCTCTGACATATAATAGCCAACATTCATTCATTTATTTTATCATCCAAGAAATATTTCTTGAGGGCCTACTAAGTACTAGGTCTGCACTAGATACTGGGGCTTCCACGATGAGTACAAAGAGACACAGAACTTGCTCTCATGGAGTTTATTTCTAGTAGAATGGATAGACATTAATGTAAAAATCAAAAACTTATTTTTGAAACTTTAGATGTAACAAACAAGTTACTATTTGACAAACTTGCAATGAAGAAAAATTGACCTAGTCAGAAAGATAGGGAAACCCTCCTTGAAGATGATCTGGCTGAACTTTGATCCAGGGAAATACTGGAAATAAACAGGTAAAAGCAAAGGTTGAAAGAAGTACCAGAGGTCACAGTTCGTGTCATAGTGGAGTATAAGCACATCTTGAAAATTAGATATAAGTCAGTCCTGTGAAAAAGCATGTTGTAAAGAAAGACCAGAGATGTAGGAAGTGGCTACAAAGCTAAGCTGTATCAAGGTTCCTTATTTGAATCTTAGAATTCCTTTAAGCATATAAGTGATATGACCAGCCTTATGTTTTGGAAAAATCACTCTGGAAATACCAGTACGGGTGGCATGAGATGATCCGGTGAGTGAAGTTAGGGGGTATTGTTGTCCTTCATATGAGAAATTATTGTAGTTTAGACCATAGTTACAGAAAGGAGAGGCAGAGAGGTGGGTTCACTCCAGGGCTACTTAGGAGGTAAAAAAGTGTAGGATTTTGTATAATACACATGGATGAAAAAGGAGAGAGAGGTATTGAAAAAGGTCCCTGGATGGGGGATGGTTCCCAGAACCAAA
Organism: Callorhinus ursinus; assembly: GCF_003265705.2. NCBI lineage: Eukaryota > Metazoa > Chordata > Mammalia > Carnivora > Otariidae > Callorhinus > Callorhinus ursinus. The sequence continues at coordinate 33,796,289 of NW_027397068.1, read as the reverse complement.
ATATCATACAGTTCAATTTGAAAAGTTTTGATTTAAATTATTCTGGAGATATCTAGTAGACTGTCATGTAGGCAATTGCGTACATGGGTTCGATGCTCAGAGAAGAGGTGTAGTTTGTATACAGAAAGTTGTAAGTCTTCCTTCATGAAGGTGAAAATTTAAGCCATTGGTGAAAAGAGAGGAGATAGAAAAAAAAAAGAGAGAGAGACTCAAAGAACTTCAGCTTTAACAACTTGATAGAAGATGAGCTTGTAGAAGACAGGAAGAAGGTAAAAATAAAGAAATAGAAGAAATGTTAAGATAATGTTTTATATCATGTAAGCTAAGGCAATAGAGTGTTTGCAGATAAAGGCCACGGCCAACAATATCAAATGCTTTTGAAAGTTAGCATAAATTTTGATAATGAAAAATGTTCATTAGACCAAATAATATTGTAGCTACAGGTTGCCATAGCTGAAATGAGAAATATAAATCAAACTGGAAGAGCTGAGGATTCAGTGATAGGTGACAAAATGGAAATAGTAAATACAGAGCTCTCTTACAAAGAGTTGACTTTGAAAAGGTAGGGTGAGATTAAGCAGCAGCTGGAAGGACTGTTGTATTCATTATTTTTACTAATCTTTTTGTTGATATCTTTTAAAATGCTTGAATGAGAAATACTTGCTTATATTTAAAAATTATTAAAAAGAAAGAAGTTAAATACATGAATGAGAGAGAAGGGATAAGCAATAGTGGAGAGAGAAGGTGTGAGGGCTCAGGTTGCAACATACCAGTGGGAAATAGATGCCTTTCTTTATCAGCAGAGAGGAAGATGGTGGATAAAATTAATAAAGCAGACGTGCATGTTTAATAGAGGTAATATTAAGCATTGGGCCTTCTGATGGCTTCCAGCTTACCTGTAAAATAGGGGTTTCTTTGTTAGAAATTTGAGGGGATTGGAAAGTTTGAAAAAGTTCTTGCAAAAACAAAGAGAGTGCACATTAAGGGGAGGCAATTGTTCATATATCTCTTACTAGGAGACATCTCCCTTGGTAAATTCTAATTTTATTGGACTTATTACATTAATAGAAAGAAAAATAAATAAATGAGTGTCTCTTTTCAGTATTCATTTATATATGAATGATACTAAAGTCTATAGAAAAATAATAAGTGGTCAAGGACTCTTTTAAGTTTTGAGATTGGATACAATTTGACATATGAAATGAAAAACTTTGCCTTTTGTCAAACATGTTTTTTTTTCCATTTGACTAACATACAATTTCCACTATCTTCAAATATGTTTGATGCAATAAAATACTTTTCCAAGACCTTCTTAACTTAATTGCTAAAAACATGGCTTTTAAAAAGATACTGTAGTTTGTAAATGGCAAAACTATATATGCTGCATCAGTGTTCTAACTCATTTACTTGGATGACATATCTTCCAAATATTTTGAAGCAATTTTCACATTCTAAAAGAAGAAAAAATGTTTAAAAACCTTTGACAAAAACATTTTAAAATAAAAGTATACTTTTCTATTGCAAATGATTAAGATCTTTAAAAAAATTAGGGTAAGAATAAAATTCAAAATCTGTTAGGTTTAATTGGCATTGTTCATGTTAGTGTTATCATTCAAACTCAAAGTACACCAGGTATAATAAACAGGAGGATCAGATAGTGTGTCTAACTTTTACACTCAGAATCTAATAAAAACTCCCACTTCTTTCCCCCAAAATAGGAGTTACCACTTTCACAACATTTCTCTCTCTCTAATTTTATCATTCATCTTCTATAGTAAATATCAAATGGTGATAACAGTGGTTTCATACTGGTTTTAAGATGATATACTGTTTTACACACACACACACACACACACACACACAATGATATCACATTCTCATCTCATTCAAGCTGAAATGCTTTTGAAACACCACTAAATTCTGAGTAGATAAATCAATACATTTATTTCTGCAAAAGTAAAAGATTCCTACATTTTAAAAGATGTATTATAAAGTTACAGGTTTAATGGTGATCCTCAAGCTTCTTTGTAATGTCTGGCACAGTTGAGAGACCCACGATTTTAATCGATAATCATTGCTATCTAAGGCAGTATTTCTTGAAAAGGGAGATATGCTAGTGAAAGGAAATAGAATTTGGTGACATATTAAGAATAGAAAAGGTATATGTGGTCAGTAGAGACAAGATAGGAATTTTTAAAAACGCTTAAATACTTATTGGAATAAGTTCTCAAAAGGGAAGAACCTTGAAACCACCATTGAAAATCACTGGTTTAATATGCTTGGCTCTGAGGTAGAAATCTGGCTCATTTACTGGCACATGTTTCCATTAGTGAATCCAGAAGAGAAAGAGACAGAAACAGACCCACAGATATCAGTCTCTTCAGTGAGACTTGAGCTATTAGAGGATCAACACTGTACTTCCATATTTTAAAAGGTAGCAGCAGCCCAAATGCCCAACCCCGGATGAACAGATGAATAAACTGTGGTGTATATATATTTTATTGTGGTATATATATAATTATATACATTATATATATAGCATTATATAATACATATATAATGAAATATTATTCACCCATAAAGAAGCAATAAAGTACTGATATGTGCTACAATGTAGACAAAACTTGAAAACATTATGCTAAGTAAAAGTCAGACACAGAGTATTGCATGACTACATTTATATGAAATCTGCAGAATAGATAAATTCATAGAGATAAGTCCATAGAAAGCTTATGATTTGGGTTAGTATCTTCATATACAAAAGAGACACTAGAGAGCTAGCTCACTCCTTCCACCATGTGAGGATTCAATGAGAGACTGCCATCGATTAACCAGAAAGCAAACATGCCAGTACCTTGATCTTGGACTTGCTTCCAGAATTGTGAGAAATAAATTTCTGTTGTTTTTAGGCTACCTAAGCCCTGGTATTTTGTTATAACAGGCCAAAGAGACATAGTGAATTTCACCTCACCATATTAATTTAAAAATTTTAATGTGCCATATTATAAATGTGATTTCACTAACATTTATAAACAATGTAAGTTTAAAGTCCATATTTATTACATAATAATGTTAATTCTCATTTATTGAGCAGCTATGTTTTTCATTCCTCCAGTGATCTTTTGAAATATGTATTACTATTCTGCTTTCTCATACTGAGAAAGCAAAAGTCACAAAGTTTGAGTTATTTGCTGAAAATCAATTAGTGAATGGCAAAGGTTAGCTTTCTGTCTTGGACTTCGAAATTTGTACTCTTTTCATTATACTTCTCTGCCCCTTATCATGAATGCTTGAATTCTGTTATGCTCCTTTTCAGCTGGATTCTATTATGTTAGGATCTATAATGAGGACTAGATGGTCTCTACTTCCTAAGAGGGAAAGTTAGTACAAGTCAGAGAAGTCAGGCAAATATACTTGGGGAGGGATGAGAGAACAGGGAAGGAATAAAAACAAATGCATAAATGTACCTGGGAAAAATATTTGAAATTCCAGTTCTTATTCCAGTCTTGAATATGTAAAAATATTAAAAATATGTGAAAAGCTAGAAGAGGAGAAAATAACCTATTTGTCATTTAAAAGAATAAGTTGTGCAAATAGCTAATGTAATACAATAACTACATGGAAATGACTAAGCGATTAATTATTTTGTTCTTTAGAATCACGAACATGAGAACATAGGCATAGATTCTAGTGCTTCTCTTTCAATGTAATGAATTGTTTGGTGTAAGAAGGAGAACTTAAAGATTAAGATGGATGGCATTGGACACATAAAAAAGATATAAGTGGAACATGGTGGAATACCTTTTTGTTGAGGAATTATAAAATATAAGGCAGAAATACAACTACAATGTTTTTTACAAAATTGTAATTTTTTAGGAGGTATACGAACAAAAATTAGCAATAGTGAAATTTACACATACATAATTATATACACAATCACAAATGTATACACACACATATACACATGTATACATACATATGTGCATATGAAATGCTGGATTTATTATATTCTGTACAGATTTTTTACTTCTCCCATTATTTTTATGTAGCATTTGTCATACTTTTTCTATGAAGGAAATATAAGAACCAGTTAACTCTTGTTCTTTTCAAATTCATCTACTTAACATCTAAGAAAAATTACATATTCTGAAAATTCATGAAAACAACATCAAAATTTTAAAAATCAATTGAAGAATTTGATTTTTCCCTTTTCTTTTCAAAAGTTAAATTTCTGATTTACTGTATTATTATTGTCACTATGTTTCTCTCCTTCTCTCTCTCTCTCTCTCTAACAAACCCTCTACATGCTTGCACAATGCCTTTGAGCAAGCCATGGAACTCAGAAAAAACATTTATAGCATTTCATTACTATGCATCATTATATATCTTGTCTCTTGCCATATAAGTTTCTATCAATCATTATGGCTGTCATTGTTATTACATTACTACATTTATATGCACAGATAGTTTAAAAATTTTAAGGTATTTTTCTATGCCATTTCTAGATAAATTGGATGCCTCTAGTTGCATCATTTTCAAATAGGAGGAGTAAGATTAGAAAATAACACTGACATTAAAAAAAAAATGCCAGATTTGCAAAGTGACAACAGGCACATTTTCTCTCAGATGCTTCTGATTTGGATATATGAAATCATATTTCTTTATTTTACTTTATGTATCAAAATGAGGAAACTAATACATTCAATCTATGCTCAAATTTAATCCTGCTCAGCATATTTATTTTGCTTTGGCAGGCTTAAGTTTTAAAGACAGTGGTGAGTTTACCATGGATACTACACATTTTCTAAAAACACTTTATAATTTATCCTATATTATTTTCTCAGTTGATGGTTTCTCACATGGAAAGGATAAAAGAGAGTGCTGAATATGAAAATAATTATTTAATATCATGGAGTTTTATTTTATTTGTTTTTTTTAAAGATTTTATTTATTTATTTGAGAGGGAGAGAATGAGAGATAGAGAGTACGAGAGGGAAGAGGGTCAGAGGGAGAAGCAGACTCCCTGCTGAGCAGGGAGCCCAATGCTGGACTGATGCAGGACTCGATCCTGGGACTGCAGGATCATGACCTGAGCTGAAGGCAGTCGCTTAACCAACTGAGCCACCCAGGCGCCCCATGGAGTTTTATTTTAGATTGCTCTAATTTGTCCTTGGATTATGTTATTAGGCAAGTGTTTAAAAGAGTGTTATTCCTTTTTTGTAATTTAGTTCAAATCTCTATTCTCCATCCTCCATGAAGAAATCACTGTACTTATGATTAATGCCTGTGTTCCTCAGGCATTCATTATTGTAGAGCTTGGTTGATTGATTTCCTTAAACACTCCTTTCAAATATTTCCAATATTTCTAAATGTTGTAGTACAAATAGAAATTACTTAAGCAATAGAGGTGTAACGCTCAGGTTAATCCATGTACAATTCCATAAACATGCAGAACAAATTAATGAAGAGTCATTTATGTGACTTGACATAGTGGATACTAGAAGTATGTGAGATCCTGATCCAAAGGTATGGATGGGGACACCTTGGTGGCTCAGATGGTTAAGCATTTGCCTTCGGCTCAGGTTATGATCCCAGGGTCCTGGATGGAGCCCTGCATCGAGCCCTGCCCTCTCCCTCTACTGTTCCCCTGCTTGTGCTCTCTCACTCTCTGTCAAATAAATAAATAAAATCTTAAAAAAAAAAAAAGGTATGCTTGGCCTATACCTATATGCCTTTTTGAAATGAAAGAAAAGGAAGGAAAAATGTTTGAGGAAGAAACACAACAATCAGTAAGTCTTTGGGTAAATGTAGATGGTAAAAAAAAAAGGCTACAGAGTCATTTTAGACACATGTGCTTAATTATATTCCTTTCCAAATGCTGAAAGTATGCTGACTTACTGATTTTAACACTTGACCATACTGTATGATTTAAAATGGTGACATTATCAATGAGCATAAAACAAAGAGCAAAAAGAGTAATGGTAAAAGTAATCAAAGCCAAAAATTGACTAAAGAATTATATCTTATGTTAATATTAAAATGACAAAAAGTGACTTAAAATAATATTGATAGGTAGAATATTTCCTTTTTGGAAATTGATGAGAGGCCACTATGACACCAATAGTAGGAAAGAACTGGATACAGACTAATATTAGTACCAAACTTCATTCCCATGACCTAATATGTGTTGATCATACATCTTGGGATTTTCCTAGGACAGCTCTATTTTATGTCCATTTTTCAAGCTCAGTTATTGATAAATTGCACTCACTTTCATTATTAAAATGGTACCAATTTAAGATAAATTCTGTGTACATTACTAAGGCATAGAGTTCTCTAGTTCATTAAAAAAAATGCTCTATTGGTTCAGAGTTCACATACATTAGTACAAAAGTATCTATTCATTTGAGTTATACCCTTCAACAAATTTCTCTACTTGTGTTAGGATGTGTGCGTATGTGTACATTTTGCAATTTCTAATGGTATCATACTTGGCTTATTATTCTATCTGGCATTTTCATTTATAATTACATCATAATGCTTCCTCATTTACATACATAAAAGATCAAATTCATTCATCAACAATGCATATACAGTTGACCCTTGAACAAGTGTTTGAACTGTGCAGGTCCACGTATACATGATTTTTTTCAATAAATACAGTACAGTACTGTAAATGTATTTTTTCATCCTTATGGTTTTCTTAATAACATTTTATTTTCTCTAGCTTACTATATTGTAAGAATACAAAATATAATACATGTAACATATAAAATATGTGTTATTCAGCTGTTTATGTTACCAGTAAGGTTTCCAGTCAACAGTAGGCTATTAGTAGTTATGTTTTAGGGGAGTTAAGTTATACACAATTTTTTTTACTGCTAGGGAGGTCAGCAAACATAATGCCCATGTTGTTAAAGGGTCAACTGTATACGGTAATTACTTGTGATCATTTGATAGACATACATATTTCTATTTGTCACTATTTTCTGCAATAAGTGTCCTTGTCTCTAACCCAGGAATCAAAGCTGAATATGGAAATTCTCCTTATCTGCAAAGACAGAAAACAAAATTCAGGATAGTAGAATCATTTGGAATCTGTAAGGCAGAACACAAGAGAGGAAGGAGCTAACTTAGAGGACAGATTTTCCCATAAATCCTTTACTAGGGGCTCTCTTATACATTTGCAGATTGAGTAGAGGTGTTGCTATGAGTTTGGAAAAAAAAAAAAAAGAGGGAGATTCTACAGGTTGGGCAGCCTGCCGGAATGTATAGATCTTGTTAAAACTTCCCAAACACACTAAGCACCGAGCTGAAATACCAGAAGTAGTGTGCTTTAAGTTTAAGAAATATGCTCTAGAACTAGATACTCAGTAGGTAGATCTGCCTGAACAAACCTTAAAAAAGCCTTCATAATATCCACAAGGGACAGAAAATATGTGTATTGAATGATATCAAGAAGGGCTGCAAGTATATCTTGATGCTGGTACATATATGCACTAACACAACATATAAACAAGCTTACATGAGATCAAAATGATTTGTCGTTTATTGAGCTACCTACTTAAATGAAAACCAACACTACTTAAAGGAAAACAAAAGATCCAAAATCTCTATATCTTATCAACAATGAAAAGTATACAGTCAAACAATACTAGATAAGGGACAACTCAGGTAATTTTGATCTATGATTAAAAATTAATCAATTAATTTAAATTTAAAAAGCCATAAACAGGACCCAGTCCTAAGATGACTAAGATACCCAGCTGTTGGATTTGGTAAACAAATATTTTAAAGTATATATAAATACACTGCAAAAAAAGCCAAAATAAAGTCCCAGGGGCCAGTTCTGACATGTAGAAGTCTTGGAAGACATCACTTTCAACCATATAAGAATGAAAGCTCAACAAACAGAAAATCAGTACTTTTTTTTTAAAGATTTTATTTATTTGAGAGAGAGAGAGACAGACAGATGGAGATAGTGAGAGAGAGAGCACAAGCAGGGAGGAGAGGGAGAAGCAGGCACCCCACTGGGCAGGGAGCCAGACATGGGACTCAATCCCAGAACCCTGGGCCAAGTCAGATGCTTAACCGACTGAGCCACCCAGGCACCCCGAAAATCAGTACATTCTCTTGAACCTATCAGAGATTTGAGGTCACAGGGCAAATCACTTGAAACCTGGAGAGAGAGGCAAATACAAAGAATCACAGCTGAAATGAGCTTACCTAGAGAAACAGCTGGACACATAAACTGGAAGTAACTCTCAAATGGTAACTTCGATGAGGAGCACCTGGGTGGCTCTGTCAGTTAAGTGTTCCACACTTGGTTTTGGCTCAGGTCATGATCTCCTAGGTCTTGAGATCCAGCGCCTCGTAGGGCTCCGTGCTCTGTGAGGAGTCTGCTTGAGATTCTCTCCCGCTGCCCTTCCCCCCACTTGTGTTTTTTTTTCTCTCTCTCTCTCTAATAAATCTTTTTTAAAAAGTAGTAACTTGGATGAATTGCTAGAGACTGAGTGTTGACTGACTTAAGACTGGTAAATGCCTGGGGTCTGCAGGCTTTGAGGTTGTACTTTCATGGGTCTCAATTTCAGGAACACCACCAGGTCCCATGCTGAAAAGCCAAGAAAAAACCCTCATGTTTTGAGCAGGGAGGGAAAATTAGTCATTTTGAAATATTCCCAGTGTATTCTCCATAAGCCTCTAGCCAGGCTAAAAAAGAGAGAGAATAAAAAAATTACTTATATTAAAAAAATGAAAGACAAATCATCACTGTGATCTCATGGACTTTAAAAGGATAATAAAGGAATACTATAAACAGTTTATGACAACAAATTTGATAACCTGAATGAAATGCATCAATTCTTTGACATATACAAACTATCAAAATTCACCTAATCTGATTAGGTCTATGTTTATTTAAAAATTAAACCAAAAACGTATACTCTTTTAAAACAAAACAAAACAAAAAACTTCAGACCCAGATGGTTTCAATGATGAATTCTACCTAGAATTTAAAGAAGATATGATACCAATTCTCTACATTCTAAGTAAATAAAGCCAAAGGAACACTGTATTTTATTCCACAAGGCCAATATTTCACTAATGCAAAAACTCCATAGACATTACAAGAAAGGAAAACTACAGGCCTATCATAAATATAGGTGCAAATACTCGCAAAAAATGGCAAATTTATCCAATAATGTATAAAAAGTGGGATTTATTCCAGCTTTATAAATCTATTAAATCTGATTTAAAAAGCATTAAATCAATCCATCATATCAACAAGCTAAAGAATAAAAACTATACCATCATATCAATTGAAGCAGAAAAAGCAGTTGAGGTCACAGGGCAAATCCAATGCAGTAGACAAGAAAAGGAAATAAAGATTATATATATATAATATAATATATATTAATTATATAGTATATGTTAATATACTATATACTAATATATATGTAATATATAAAAATATACTTAAAATCATTAGTGATTTAGGAATTGCAAATTAAAATAAAAACAAGATATCACCACCTAACTACAAAATGGCTAAAATCCAAAAAAACATGTTGACAATATCAAATGCTATAATGATATAGAGCAACAGGAAAGCTCATTCTTGGCTGGTGGAACTTCAAAATGGTACAGTCATTGGAAGATACTTTAGCAGTTTCTTAAAAAGCTAAACATCATCTTACCACTTGACCCATTAATCACACTACTGGGTATTTACCCAGTTGATTTGAAGATTATATTCACACAAAAACCTGCACATGAGTGGTTACAGAAGCTTTCTTCATAATTTCCAAAACCTGGAAGCAAACAAATGATGCCCTTCAATAGGTGAATAGGACACACACACACACACACACACACACACACACACACACAACTGTGATACATTCATAAAATGAAAAAATTATTTAGTAATAAAAAGAAATGAGCTACCAAGGCATGAAAAGACATGTGAGAACCTTAAATATATATTCTTTTTTTGTATTATAATTTTGTTTTTTATTTAAATTCAATTAGCCAATCAATAATACATCATTAGTTTCACATGTAATGTTCAACAATTCATCAATTGCTTATAACACCCAGTGCTCATCACATCGTGTGCACTCCTTAATGCCCATCATCCAGTTACCCCATCTCCTCCACCTACCTCCCCTTCAGCAACCCTCAGTTTGTTTCCCATAGTTAAGAGTCTCTCATGGTTTGTCTCCCTCTCTGATTTCTTCCCATCAGTTTTCCCTCCCTTCCCTATAATCCTCTGCGTTGTTTCTTATATTCCATATATGCGTGAAACCATATGACAATTGTCTTTCTCTGCTTGACTTACTTCATTTAGCATAATACCCACAAGTTCCATCCACGTCAATGTAAATGGTGAGTATTCATCCTTTCTGATGGCAGAGTAATATTCCATTGTATATTGTGGTGTGTGTGTGTGTGTGTGTGTGTATCTCACATTTACTTTATCTATTCATCTGTTGAAGGACATTTCAGCTCCTAAGTGGAAGAAGCCAATCTGAAAAGTGTACATACTATATGAATCCATCTACGCATATTCTGGGAAAGGCAAAACTATTAAGATGGTAAACAGATCAGTGGTTGCCAGGGATTCAGTATGGGATGAGGGAGCTGTACAGGATTAAATATGTAAAGCACCATTTTTTACAATAGTGAAACTCTTCTCTGTGATGCTGTAATAATGTTACATGAACATGTGCATTTTCAAAGCCTACAGACTTTATAAAATAAAGAATGAACCTTAATGTATGCAAATTAAAAAAATATTAAGGAGGTTAGATGTCTCCAGGAAGGAATGCAGACTTGACAAGAGATTCTAACTATATTACAAATGTATGAAATAGCCTCACTGAAGGGGGTGGGAAAGAAAGACACTGGCCTAAGTAACTGAAAATGAGTGAAGTCTGTAAGACCAAAACAAAATAACTGTGTGTAAGTGCTACACTATATTTGATAATGTTGTTCTCCACAGGAGTATGGGTTAAAATTTTTGATACTGCTATACATGTATACCAGAAATGAATGATTAAATAAAAGGATGGCAGATGGTAAGAGCCAGATTTCTCACTTATGACATTGGAATTCAGCAGTAAGCAAGAGGCAGAGGCTAAATGATCCAGATGTTAATGGATTAGGGTTGGAGATATCAGTAAGAACTCATCTTTAGTTTTAAATTGATACAGATTATTATATTTAGAACCGCCTGTAGCTATAAGTATATGCATAGGTTGACATACACACATATATAGCTTTGTTCTAGCAATTAAGAAGGTCTTCTCAGGTTTAATACACATGTTAATAGTTATCCCAGGAGTGGAGTGAAAAAAATATGTGAAAGAAAAAAAGGCCAAATTATTAAAAATTTGACGATAAATATTAATTTATATATCCACAAAGCTCAGCAAACTGAAGACAAGATAAATTCAGAGTAAACAGTACCAAGGGCCATCACATAGTTAAACAGCCAAAAAAATAAAGAAATAATACTGAAACAATATTCGAAATAACCAGAGAAAAAGAGACATATTGCTTATAGTGAATAATGATAAAAAATTTACCGTGATTTCTCATTAGAAATAATAGAAGCCAGGTGACAAAGGAATGGCATACTCAAAATGAAAAAAGCCTATAAAATTCTAATACAATGAAAATATTCTACATAATGAGAGTACAATGAAAACTCAGAGAAACAAATAGCAGAAAGGTAGAAATTAAAAGGCAAAGATAATCATTTGGAATCAACTCTATGTTGTCTACCAGCAAAACACTTCATAAATTACATCATACATACATTAACTTTTAAATTAAGTTTTTAATTTTGATTCCAGTACTGTTAACATACATTGCTCTATTAATTTTAGATATACAATATAGTGATTCAACAATTCTATACATTACTCAGTGCTCATCATGATAGTGCACCCTTAACCCCCAACACTCATTTCACTTATCCCCACCCTGCCTGATGCCTCTGGTAACCATCAGTTTGTTCTCAAATGAAAAATATTTACCCATACAACTGAAAGTAAAAGGAAGCTTGTATGGCTACATTAATATTAAAGAAAGTATATTTCAAGACAAAATATAAAGAGAGTAATTTCTTAGTGATAAAAGGGGCAAAATCTAAGAAACACATATCAACCAAAAATATATATGCACTTAATAATAAACTTTCAAATTTCATGAAGAGTAAGTTAAAGCAAACAGACATAAGAAAAATTTCCACAGCCATAGTTATAGCAATAATCACCTGCTATGGACTTGTGTCCCCCTAAATTTCATATGTTGAAACCATATTCTCAATGTGTTAGTTTGGAGGTATGGCCTTTGGGAAGTGATTAGGTCATGAGGGCAGAACTCCATGAATGGCGTGAGTACCCTTATAAGAGACCCTGGAGAGCTCTCCCACGCCTTCCACTGTATGAAGACACAGCAAGATGGCCATCTGAAGACCATGAAGTGGGCTTTCCCTAGACACTAAATCTGCTGGTGCTTTGATCTCAGACTTCTCGAGCTCCAGAATGTGAGAAATAATTTCTGTTGTTTATAAGCCACTGGGTCTAGGGTGTTCTGTTATAGCAGCTCCAATGGACTAAGACATCACCCCTACCCCAGTAATTGACAAAAAATTAGAAAAAAGGTCAGAATACAAAAGATCTCAAAAGCTCTATCACACATCACCCTTTAATTAAAATTTTAAAAAGATTGTGTTCAATTCTGTGGAATCCATACTCTTTCCAAGTAAACATAAAATATTCACCAAGATGGACCAAATGCTGGGCCATAAAATAATGTTAATCAATACGAAATTGAAATATTACAGAATATATTCTCTAATCCCAACAGAAATAAATTAGAAATCAGTAACAGTAATAAAATTATATACCCTGAAATATTTGGAAAGTAAATAAAACCCATGATAAAATAACGATACAGAAAAATAAAAAAAATATGAAAGTAAAAAATGTGTGTAGATGAATGACAATAAAAAAATCAAAATTTATGGGTATGCATTTAAAGCAGTGCCTGGAACTATATTACTATGTACTATATTATTAATGTAAGACCTATATTACAGAAGAAGGAAAGGAAAAGAGAGGAAAAAAAAAGAGGAGTGGGGAGGGGAGGTGAGGAGAGGGGACAGGAAGGGAGGGCAGGACAGGAGGGGAAAGGAGTGGAGAGGAGAGGGAAGGAAAGGCAGGGCAGGAGAGGAGAGAAGGGAAGGAGCAGATAAGAAGAGAAAAAAAAAGAAAAGGAAAAAATATTTAGAATTTCTATCTTGCAGTGCAAGAAAATGTAGAGTAAAATTAAACCCCAATAAATGGAATGAAGACCTAACATTTTAGGACAGGACACTAAAAGCAATGGCAGCAAAAGCAAAAATAACCAAAAGGGACTACATCAAACTACAAAGTTTCTGTACAGCAAAAGACAACATCAACAAAATGAAAAGACAACCTATGGAATGGGAGAACATATTTACAAATCATGTATCTGGTAAGGAGTTAATATACTAAATATATAGAGAACTCATCTAACTTAAGAGCAATAATAATCATAATCTTATTTAAAAATAAGCAGAGGAGGTACAGGTCTGTGGTTCAACAGTCTTGCACAATTCACAGCACTCACCATAGCACACACCCTCCCCAATGTCCATCACCCAGCCACCCCATCCCTCCCACCCCACCCCCACTCCAGCAACCCTCAGTTTGTTTCCTGAGATTAAGAATTCCTCATATCACTGAGGTCATATGATACATGTCTTTCTCTTATTGACTTATTTCGCTTGGCATAAATAATACATTATATGTTTAAAAAATAAAAGAAGATAGTAGGAAGGGAAAAATGAAGGAGGGGAAATCGGAGGAGGAGATGAACCATGAGAGAATATGGACTCTGAGAAACAACTGAGGGTTCTAGAGGGGAGGGGGTGGGGGGATGGGTTAGCCTGGTGATGGGTATCAAAGAGGGCACGTTCTGCATGGAGCACTGGGTGTTATACGCAAACAATGAATCATGGAACACTGCATCAAAAACTAATGATGTAATGTATGGTGATTAACATAACATAATAAAAAAAAGAAAAAACTAACGATGTAATGTATAGTGATTAACATCATAAAAAATTATCATAAAAAATAAAATAAAATAAAAATAAGCAGAGGAACTAAGCTGATTAAAAGAAAAAAACAGGGGAACTGAATGGACATCTCTCCACAGAAGACATATGGATGGCCAACAGGTATATGAAAAGGTACTCAACATCACTAATCATCAAGAAAATGCAAATAAAAATCAAAATAAGATATTGCCTCACCACTGTTAGAATGACTATTATCAAAAGAACAAGAGATAACAAATGTTGGTGAAGATGCGGATAAAAGGAAACTTTTGTGCACTCTTAGTGGAAATATAAATTGGTGCAGCCACTATAGAAAACAGTATGGAGGTTCCTCAAATAAATTAAAAATAGAACAACTACACACACACACACACACACACACACACACACACACGCACAAATATTCTCAGCCACAAAAAAGAATGAAATCTTGCCATTTGCAACAACATGGATGGAGGTAGAGAGTATTACGCTAAGTGAAATAAGTGAGAGAAAGACAAGTATCATGTGACTTCACCTGTATGTAGTATGTGGAATTTAAGAAACAAAATGAATGAGACAAGAGAAAAAGAGAGAGGGAGAGAGGGAAAGAGAGGCAAACCCAGAAACAGACTCTTAACTACAGAGAACAAATGGATGGTTACCAGAGGTGTGGGGGGGCGGGTGAAATAGATAATGAGGATTAATGAGTGCATTTGTTGTGGTGAGCAATGGGTGTTGTACGGAAGAGTGGAATCACTAGATGGTGCACCTGAAACTAATACTGCACTGTATGCTAACTAATTGGAATTTAAATAAAAACTTAAGAAAAAAATAGAACTACCGTATGATCTAACAATCCCACTTCTAGGTATATGCCCAAAGGAAATGAAAACAGGATATCAGACAGATTTCTGTCTATACATTCACACACACACACACACACACACACAGAATGGTATTCAGCCATTAGAAAGAAGGAAATCCTTCCATTAAGTCAAATATTGAATGGTATCATTTATATGTATTTTATATTAAAAAAAAAGTCAAACTCCTAGAAACATAGAGTAGAAAGTGGTTGCCAGGGACTGGGTGGGAGAGGTGAGGGGGGAGGTGAAGAGAGAGACAGGTAAAGGGTACAAACTTTCAACTACAAGATAAATAAGGCCTAAAGTCTAATGCATAAAATGGTGATTATAGTTGATAACACTGTACTGTGTAGCTGAAATTTGCTAAGCAATTAGAACTTAAATGTCACAACACACACACACACACACACACACATAGATGTGTTAATTAGATAGGAAGAATTCTTTCACAATGTATACCTATATTAAATAATCACATTTTAAATATGTTACAATTTTACTTGTCAATTATTCCTCAATAAAGCTGAAACAAAACAAGAGTATACTGGCACAAGTCAAGTCACACGGATCAATAGAATAGCATTGAGAGTTCAGAGATAAACCCATGTATCTGTGGCCAACTGAATTTTGGTTAAGTGTGCCCAAACCATTCAATGGAGAAAGGAGTCTTTTTGACAAATAGGAAAACTGGATATCCATATGCAAAAGAGTAAAGTTGTAAAGTTGGACACTTACCTTGCACCACATACAAAAATTAATTCAAAATGGATCAAGGACCCAAAATATAAAAGCTAAAGCTATAAAAGTCTTGGAAGAAAGCAGAGATAAATTTTCATGATCCCTTATTTGGCAAGCAATTTTTAAATATGATACCAAAAGCACAAGCAACAAAAGAAAAAAATAAATTTAACCAAAATTTAAAACTGTGCTTCAAAGGACACCAACAAGAATGTGAAGACAAATATGAAACTGTACCCCATAGGGTCAATGAGGTTGAAAGTAGCAGAAAATTTAAAGCTTGTTTTTCAGAGAACCATATCTCCCCAATTAGCTGTTGTGTCTTTTCAGATCCCACTAACAAATCCACTTGCTGTCTTGGCAGAAGCCTGGACTCAAGGTCAACTGACATGGTTCCAGCCTGTGCACAAGCAAGGCCCTGCATTCCTTACCTGAGATAAGGAGCCCACGACTCCATCCAGTTTATAACAGCTCTCAGAGCTCTCAGAGCATGCCCATGGGCCCTCCTCCCTGTCCTAAGATAACCTCCTAATGTCAGAGGCTGAATTTTGCCATTTCTAATGTTAAGTCTCCACCCCAAAGTGAACATGAGATTACCTATATGTTTGCCAAGTGTGCATATTCCATCTTTCCTCATGATTATTCATAAGTTTCTCCAACCTTTTCATCAATATGTATGTAATCTCAATCCCTATGATTATAAAAATCTTGTTCTCTCCCCTTTTGGGGAGGAGGACTTGAGGCTTATTCTCCTATCGCCTCATTTGGCTGCCTCTTGAATAAACCCTTTCCTTGATGCATACCTGAGGTCTTAGCTATTTGCTTTGCTGTGAATCAGGCAGATGCATTTGGGTTCAGTTACAATCACAGAATGGAAGAAAACATTTGCAAATCATATATCTGAAAACATATTTTTGTATGGAATATATAAAGAACTCTCACAACTTAATAAGAAGACAAATAACCCAATCAAACAACTGGGAAAAGATTGGAATAGGCATTTTCCAGGGAAGGCAGATATTCAAATGGTCAATAAGCCCATGAAAAGATGTTCAACATCATTAGTCATCAGGCACATGCAAATCAAAACCACAATGAGATATCACTTCATACAAGTTAAGATGGATAAAATTAAAAAAATTATATAACAAGTATTGGTGAAGATGTGGAGAAGTTGGAATCCTCATACACTACTGTGCAACCACTTTGGAAAACAATGTGACAGGTTCCTCAAATGTTTAAAAAGAGAATTATCACATGGCTCAGCAATTCCACTTCAAAATGAGAACATGTTGGAAGAAGCCAATCATGTGAAACTACATGCCCTGCTTCTATTCATGTGAAAGTCCAGAATAGGGAAATCTATACAGAGAGAAAGTAGAATAGCGATTTCTCAGGGGTAGGGAGAGGAGCATGAGGGAACAGGGGGGTGACACACAAGGCATATAAGGTTTCTTTTTGAAGTGATGGACATGTTCTAAAACTGACTACGGTTGTGTTGCAAATATCTGTGAATATCATAACAACCCCTGAATTATATACTTTCAGTGAGTGATTTGTATGGTATGTAAACTATATTTCAATAAAGCAATTAAAATAATTTTTAAAAGTACTTGCTATATGAATCAGTAATCCCACAACTAGGTATTCACGCAAGAGAAGAGATCAAATATGCTCATAAAAGTATGATACATTGAAGTACAATATCAGAATAACAACTTTAATAAGGTCCCCAAACTAGAAATGAACAAACTGTCCATGAGCTGGTGAAGGGAGGAGAAACATTTATATATTCTCAGGATGAATATGCAAATTAAGGAATGGACTACTGATACAACTATGGATGCAATGACGAGGGTAAATTTTAAAAACATGTTGAGTAAAAGAAGTACGTGTACTACTGTGTTTATGCATTTTAAAATGGCAAATCTATTTAATTAATTAATTAATCTATTTAATTAAAGAGGGCACGTATTGAATGGAGCATTGGGTGTTATACGCAAACAATGAATCATGGAACACTACATACCAAACTAACGATGTAATGTATGATGATTGACATAACATAATAAAATTTTTAAAATAAAAAAATGGCAAATCTAATCTATACTGATAGAAATCAGATCAATGGTTTCCTGAGATTTCCTGTAGGAGGGGATTCCCTACAAAGGGGCATGAAAGAAGCATTTTTTGTTTCTGTTTTTTTGTTTGTTTTTTGAGAGAGAGAGAGAGCAAGTGTGGGAGGGAGAGGCAGAGGGAGAGGGAGAGAATCCCAGGCAGACTCCACGCTCAGCACATAGCCCCACACGGGGTTCAATCTCATGACCCTGAGATCATGACCTGAGCTGAGAGTCAGACACTTAACCTACTGAGCCACCTAGGTGCCTCTAGAGAGAATTTTCTAATCTGATGCAGATGTTCCATATCTTGAAATAGGTGGAAATTGCAGTGATGTATACATTTGTCAAAACCCTTCCTCAAACAGTTGAAATTAGAGCTACCGTTCGATCCAGCAATTGCACTACTGGGTATTTACCACAAAGATACAAATGTAGGGACCCGAAGGGGTACGTGTACCCCAACGTTTATAGCAGCAATGTCCACAATAGCCAAACTGTGGAAAGAACCAAGATGCCCATCGACAGATGAATGGATAAAGAAGATGTGGTATATATACACAATGGAATATTATGCAGCCATCAAAAGGAATGAGATCTTGCCATTTGCAACGACGTGGATGGAACTGGAGGGTGTTATGCTGAGTGAAATAAGTCAATCAGAGAAAGACATGTATCACATGACCTCACTGATATGAGGAATTCTTAATCTCAGGAAACAAACTGAGTGTTACTGGAGTGGTTGGGGGTGGGAGGGATGGGGTGGCTGGGTGATAGACATTGGGGAGGGTATGTGCTACGGTGAGCGCTGTGAATTGTGCAAGACTGTTGAATCACAGATCTGTACTTCTGAAACAAATAACGCAACATATT